>NW_027490031.1:300000-535000 GCF_041146795.1 Maylandia zebra | reverse complement strand
GAATGAGGGTGGGGGAGGTCCATGTTGCAAGGAGAGCTTAACTTCTGTCTCGCTAGCTTGCCCTGCGCTCTTCCTTCTGACTATGCTGTCTGTGTTGAGCGCTCAGTGGATCTGCGCTCGACAGTGCAGCCTAGGCGGAGTAGTCGAACGCAGATTCACTGAGCGCTCAACACAGACAGCATCGTCAGAAGGAAAGTTGATAAAATAAATTACAAATTTTGTATTGTTCGATACATATGCGTACCGAAAGCACTGTATCGAACGGTTCAATATCGATACGAATATCGTTGCACCCCTAAAATAAATTTAAAAAATATATATATATATATATATATATATATATATATATATATATCCCCATAGGTCCGTCATCCTATTCGGACTTTACCCCTGTTGGGGTAATAGGCTGGCCAAAGGAGGAGATAGAAGCCACTGACATAAAGACAAGAAAGCTGCTTACCATGCATGGAGGGTTTCACCCCAAGTCCAGCACCCTGAGGCTGTACGCTAAGCGGAAGGAAGGGGGCCGGGGACTGGTGAGTGTCAGCACCACAGTCCAGGATGAGACAACGAACATCCAAGAATACATTGGGAAGATGGCCCCAACTTACCAAGTGCTCAGTGAATACCTCAGGCAGCAGAAACCCAAGAAAGAGGAGGGAGACGAGGAACCATCATGGAAGGACAGGCCCCTGCACGGTATGTACCACCGGCAGATAGAGGAGGTGGCTGATATCCAGAAATCCTACCAGTGGCTGGACAAAGCTGGACCGAAAGACAGCACAGAGGCACTAATCATGGCAGCACAAGAACAAGCTCTGAGTACAAGAGCCATAGAGGCTGGGGTCTATCACACCAGGCAAGACCCCAGGTGCAGGCTGTGTAAAGATGTTCCTGAGACAATCCAGCACATAACAGCAGGGTGCAAGATGCTAGCAGGCAAGGCATACATGGAACGCCATAACCAAGTGGCCGGCATAGTGTACAGGAACATCTGTGCCGAGTATAACCTGGAAGTCCCGAGGTCAAAATGGGAGATGCCCCCAAGGGTGGTGGAGAATGACCGAGCTAAGATCCTGTGGGACTTCCAGATACAGACGGACAAAATGGTGGTGGTTAACCAACCGGACATAGTGGTGGCAGACAAACAGAAGAAGACGGCCGTAGTGATCGATGTAGCGGTTCCGAATGACAGCAATATCAGGAAGAAGGAACACGAGAAGCTGGAGAAATACCAAGGGCTCAGAGAAGAGCT
The DNA here is from genome assembly GCF_041146795.1 of Maylandia zebra. Taxonomy (NCBI): domain Eukaryota; kingdom Metazoa; phylum Chordata; class Actinopteri; order Cichliformes; family Cichlidae; genus Maylandia; species Maylandia zebra. The sequence goes on along the minus strand of NW_027490031.1, from coordinate 533,745 downwards.
CGAGAGGATGTGGAGGGTGAAGGTAATGGTGGTCCCCATTGTAATCGGAGCACTAGGTGCGGTGACTCCCTAGCTAGGCGAGTGGCTCCAGCAGATCCCGGGAATAACATCGGAGATCTCTGTCCAGAAGAGCGCAGTCCTGGGAACAGCTAAGATACTGCGCAGGACCCTCAAGCTCCCAGGCCTCTGGTAGAGGACCCGAGCTTGAAGGATAAACCGCCCGCAGGGGCGTGCTGGGTGTTTGTGTGTGTGTGTGTGTGTGTGTGTGTGTGTGTGTGTGTGTGTGTACCGTATTTTCACGACCATAAGGCGCACTTAAAAGTCTTAGATTTTCTTCAAACAGTACGGCGCGCCCTATAGCGCAGTGCGCCCTGTGTGTTGTAAGGAGGACGTAGTAGAGAACACCATGAGAACGCTAAAGGGTGAAGTGTGGGCGCAACCCTGAAAATGGCAAAGAGACACGCTTATGAAGCACAGTTTAAACTGAAGGCCATCAGCTACGCGGAGGAACATGGAAATCGAGCAGCGGCGAGAGAATTTAAGATTAATGAATCGATGGTTCGCAAATGGAGGAAGCTAGAAAACAAGCTCCGGCAGGTCAAGAAAATGCAGCTGAGTTTCCGCGGACATAAGGCGAGGTGGCCCGAGTTGGAGGAAAGACTCGAGCGGTGGATCATCGAGCAAAGAACGAGCGGGAGAAGCGTTTCGACGGTCACCATTCGGCTAAAAGCAGTTTCACTTTCACTTTTTATGAAACTGTGCCATTTCTCCATCCGGACCAGGACTACGGTAGCGCAGCAACTTCCAGCGGATTATAAGGAAAAGCTGGCCATCTTCTGCTCCTACTGCAGCAAACACATCGGCGACAAAAACATCCAGCCCAGCCACATCACAAACATGGACGAGGTCCCGCTCACTTTTGACATCCCGGTGAGTCACACTGTGGAGAAGAAGGGGACCAGCACGGTAGCGATACGCACAATGGGGCACGAAAAGTCTTCTTTTACTGTTGTGCTTGGCTGCCATGCTAATGGACAGAAACTGCCGCCTATGGTGATTTTTAAGAGAAAGACTTTGCCTAAAGAGAAGTTTCCAGCAGAAATCATCATTAAGGCAAATGAAAAGGGCTGGATGGATGAGGAAATGATGAAAGAGTGGCTGAGGGAGGTGTATGTAAGGAGACCAGGTGGTTTTTTCCACGCATCACCATCGCTCTTAATCTGTGACTCTATGCGTGCCCATCTCACAGCCGATGTGAAAAAACTAGTGAAACAAATTAACTGTGAGCTTGCTGTCATTCTGGGAGGCCTGACAAAGGAACTCCAACCGCTGGGCATCGGTGTGAACCGCCCGTTCAAAGTAAGGCTGCGAGCGGCCTGGGAGCGATGGATGACCGGTGGAGACCACAGTTTCACTAAGAGTGGAAGGCAGCGCCGGGCGAGTTACGCCACAATTTGCGAATGGATTGTAGATGCTTGGGCTAACATGTCTGCTGGCACTGTTGTTCGAGCTTTCGCAAAAGCCGGCATCATTTCCGAGGAGCCGCACGGCACGGAAAGTGACTCTGACAGTGAAGACAGTGAACCTGGCATGTTTGATGGAGATTTAGCGCAGCTGTTCAATTCAGACACAGAGGATGAGGACTTCGATGGGTTTGATTGATGATAAAAATGTGAGTACCAAACTTTGTTTTGCTCCTGCTTTATTTTTAAATACGCACACTTGTATGTTTGTGTGTTGTTGATGATGACGATTACTGGTAATAAAAATGTGAGTAAGGTACCGAACTCAGGTTTGCTCCCGCTTTATTTTTAAATACGCATACGGTACTTGTATGCGCCCTATGATCCAGTGCGCCTTATGTGTGTGTTAAATACAGTAATGGCACACATAACTGAGACTGCGCCTTTTAGTACAGTGCGCCTTATGGTCGTGAAAATACGGTATTATATATATATATATATATATATATATATATATATATATATATATATATATATATATATATACACACACACACACACACATACATACATACTATTCCCATGTTGTTGCAATATAGTAAAGACTAACCTCATATTGTGGATGGATTATCTCAGTTGTTCTCCTGACTGAAGTTTGGTCCAATTACAACATTTGCATTTGTCCTAACCATCAGAAACCCTCACGTTAACTTTTATCGAGTGGAAAAAAGTTAGAGTTCATCCTTCAACTTCACTGTGCTAATGTTATGCTAATATAGCTGTTTTGCTAGCAATCACATAGCACATCATTATATACCAGCTAGTCCGACTTCAGTAACCCTGCAAACGTCACTGCTGTTTAGTTTTCTGTCTTCATTTACGTTAGAAGTGATAGCAGAGCTGTACGCTTTAAATTTCTTCAGAAATCTCTCAGTCAGAACATGGCATATCATGTTTAGGTGGAAACTAGTGAGCTAACTTCCTGCTAACTTCTAACTCCATTGAATTTAATAAATTCTGTTTTCACGGATGCCTGGATGTTAAACTTAGTTGTTACACCTGGTAAAGCAGCAACGCTGATCATTTTATTAAAAATGAAAGAATTTCAACAGTTTTTATCTCTCAGTGATGTCGCAGTGTTCGTTTGACTTTGGGACATGAAGAAGATGGAGTTTTGGACACAGATTACTCCGCAAGGCTCCTGACTACGGCAGCCGTAATGCTCCGACAATCCATCAAGCAGTGCACCTTTATAGCTTACCAAAGTCGTACTAAAACATTTTTGGACAGATTTCTGTGCGCCGTGTACTACATAATATTGATTTGAGGTGAGTAAGCACAACCAGAATTTGGAAAAAAAAAAAAAATAATCATTTTGAAGCTCATAATACATCTGTCACGGTTCTGGGTCAGTTTGACCCAGTGTTTTTAGTTGTTATGTTTTGGTGTGTTTTTGCATTATGGATTGTTTTCTTATTCTCTTGTGGTGCTTTTGTTGGTGGTGATGATGATTATGAATCTATGTTTTAGTTATTCTTGTTTAGGGATTAGTTCTTAGGTTTTGTGTTCTCATGTTTATTGCAGGTTTAGTTCAGTGTCTAGTCCATCTCTCCCTGTCCAGTCCGCTTTGCTCCTCCTGTCTCATTAGTCCAATTTCTCCCAGCTGTGTCTCCTTCCTGTTGCCCATTCCCTGATTACCTCCCTGTGTCTATTAGCCCTGTGTTTCTCTGTCTCAGTGTCGCATCGTACCCTCAGATCCTGCCTGTGTGTTCTCGTTTCGTTTCATGGTTTGGTTTCTGTTTTTGTTTCTTGCCAGCAATAAAAACTGTGGTTTTCAGTTACATTTCGTCTCAGAGTCCTGCATTCGGATCCACATCTCCGCCTGCCCGCACACAGAGCCCTGACAACATCCCTTTTTAGATATTATGAACATTTTTCCTTTTTTTTTGTACTAATTACAGTTACTTTCTGACCTTTGACCTTTAGCTGTACATTTCTCTGTACCAGTTCTTCTCTTCCATCAGTCATGGAGCAGGTGTAGTGGCCGCTGTCGCTCAGTTCTGGTTTTCTCAGAATCAGACTGAAGTCTCCAGTGTCCAGTGCATCAGATGTCATCGATGTGCGCCCGCTGAAATGCAGGTTTTGCTTTCTGAGATCATCTCCTCCTTCTACTCGTAAGTGAACACATTTAGGATCGAGATCATTACGAGTCCACATCACTGTGGGGGTTTTCTCAGGAATAATACCCAAATACTGACAGGGCACCAGGACTGACGTTGCCTCCTTATAGACTTCCACCACCTCAGCCAGGGCATGCTGGGAAACTGAGCACACACACAAAAAAGAACAGATTAACTGCATGCTTTGAGTTTGTGTCAGTGTCCACATGGTGAACTGCAGGCCATCTTTAGGGACCAGTGAGAGAACTTTTTACATCTAATCTGTCGATGAAATCTAAATTTAATCAATGAGACTGAGGATTTAAAAAAAAAAAAAAAAAAAAAAAAAAAAAAAATCTTTAATTGGCTTGTTTAACAGAGAGAAATAGGTACCTATGGTGTAGGTAGGGCAGGGCAATATGGCCAAAAAATATTTATTGCGATATATAATTGAAAATTTGCGAGTTGACACGAGTCAAAATACTTTACAACTCAACAACTTTATTAGTGCAAAAAACCAAAAACCAATCAATATATTTTCACTTAAACGAGCAGCATTTTTTTATGTGCATTAAAAGCTTTATAAAAATTTAACAGTGCAAATGCAAATTCCTTGCTGACAGTTTAACCAAAAGGCATTTCCAGTGGAAATGATCTGGAAGGGCATTCAAAGAGGAACAATGTAAGGATAGCCGGGGTACCTGAAGGCAGAGAGAATGGTCAGCGTGTCAGTGATTTTGTGGCAAAGCTGTTATGAGATCTATTGGACCTGGATGAAATTCCGTTGCTGGACCGAGCACACAGAGCCCTGCGAGCAACTCCAGAAGATGACGCCCCGCCACGACACTTCGCGAGGATACATTACTACCACACCATGGAAGAAATACTACAAAAAGTTTCTATCAGAAAGAAATTGAAGCTTGGTGACATTCGTGTTCAGATTTTCCGCGACCTACCTCAGGCAGTGGTAAAACGACGTGCAGCGTTTACTCCAGTAAGGAATCTGCTTCGAGACCAATCTGGAGTTAAATATGGACTTCTATACCCTGCCAAACTCAGGGTGACATACAACGGTATGGAGTTGGTATTTACGGGTCCCAATGAAGCCCACCGCTACGCACAAGAAAAATTTGGATCTTAAAAGGGACGACATAAAGTAGAAAAACTAAAGCTCAGCCTCTGGCCCAGTGACATCTATTTACTTTGATGTAAAGAGACTATAACTTGTTATGGAGCTACAATGGATAGAGGAAGTTTTGAGATAAAGTATTTTGGTAAGCTTAGTTTTTGTTACCGCATCCCTTCAGATTTGTTTTTATTGTTTTTTTATTTTCAGTTGGGACTGTATGGGCGGGGATGCATTGCTTACGAGTTTGTTTTGTTTTGGTTACACATGGGGAGGGTGGTGGGGGGTGAGGGTTGGGGCCCACATCTTGACCGCATAAGTATGGAGAGTACCAGAATTAAGCCGCCTTAATTTATTCAAATGCAAGACAATGGAAATGGAAATGAAAATAATGTGGACCTGACCTTTTGTACATGGAATGTTAAAGGTGTAAATGAACCTGTTAAGAGAGGCAAAGTGTTATCACACTTGAAATCTCTTAAAGCAGATATTATCTTTTTACAAGAAACTCATCTGAAAAATGCTGCTCATAATAAACTTAGGTGTAGATTAGGGATGCACCGATACCGATACTGGTATCGGGGCCGATACTGTAAAATGTGTGTGTACTCATACTCATAAAAGTTAACCGATACCATGAACCGATACCAACTTATTTCATTAATCAGATGGTGGCTTGTCATTTCTGTTGTAGTTCTTTAGATTGGCCACTAGGGGAACATCCCACGCTAAACAGGCACAGGGTTAGACGAGAGAGACTGCCGGCTCCAGATAAAAAAGAGAAACTGGAGGCTGCTGTAGCTAGGCTAAACAAAATGTCAGCAGTGTGGACCGGAACAGCCAACTTTAACTCAGGTTTTGGAAAAGCGATGAAAAATGTCAAGAGAAAATCCACGGGCAGTTTAAATAACAGAGGGTCCGACTCATTTTATCGCTCTGGATGACCAGCCAATGCTGGCCGTGGAAAACATAGGATAGCACCGTCTTCTCAGCATACTCGAGCTGCGATACGAAATTCCCAACCGCCCATACATCAGGGAGATAATGGTGCCAAAACTGTCTGAAGAGGTAAAGACAAACACTGTGTGCGCGATGTCAGTCCTTGGTTTAACAGCACAGTGGACTGATGATCCACGGGCAGATGAGGAGTTTGTCCGTCAATGCCAAATACTTTTGTTATTTTGTTTGTTTGTTTACAATATGGACACTCTGCAATAATTTAAACGTTTATTTTATTCTCAAACCTAATTTGTATTTATTTTATTCCAAACAGAAGTGTTAATTTATTATTCTGAAAGCTCGAGACAGTGCCAATAGTTCAGTGATATTTTGTTAAATGTGGAGACTCTGCAATAATTTAACAGAAGTGCTTATTTTTCACTTGAAATTTTTTTGTGGTCATTTTTATTAAGATTTTATTTTTTTATCGGCAGGGAATATAATAAAACCTGTCTTCCAATTCATTGCATGTGTGTGTGTGTGTGTGTGTGTGTGTGTGTGTGTGTGTGTGTGTGTGTGTGTGTGTGTGTGTGTGTGTGTGTGTGGTAGAAGTATCGGTTTTTGTACTCTGTATCGGCAAGTACTCAGATCCAAGTATCGGTATCATATCGGTTTGAAAAAATTGGTATCGTTGCATCCCTAGTGTAGATTAATCAGGTGTATTACTCAACATTTTCTGCTAAAACTAGAGGGGTAGCTATATTAATTAAGAAAGGTACTCCGTTCAGGCATACCTCCACTAGCTGATAAGAATGGTAGATATGTATTAGTGACCGGGAAGCTGCACGCCATTCCGATTATTCTACTGAACATTTATGGACCTAACCATGATGACCCAGAGTTTTATAGAAAGGTTTTCAGTGTAATTCCGGACATACCGAATGGTAATTTAATAATTGGTGGCGATTTTAATTTAGTGTTAGACCCATACTTAGATAAATCCCTCTCCAAAAAAATAAAACACATTGTGTAAAGGTAGCAACTTTATTAAAACATATATGAACAATATGAATATTTGTGATGTTTGGAGAATTTTAAATCCATCAGGTAGAGAGTATTCTTTCCACTCTTCTGCACACAACGTTTATTCAAGGATTGACTATTTTTTGGTAGATGGAAAAATGCTCTCCCTTGTTCGTAACGTAACCTATCACAATATTATTATCTCTGATCATTGCCCTGTCACCTGCTCCTTCGCACTTAACAACTTCACCAAAGCATATAGGAATTGGAGATTTAACCCACAACTACTGAGCGATTTAAAATTTGAACAGTATATAAACTCTCAGACCTCTTTATTTTTCGATATAAACGATAATGCCGAAACCTCATCTGTTATATTATGGGAAACGTTTAAAGCCTATATTAGATGGTGCATAATATCATATCAGGCCTCACGGTATAAAAATAATAAATTAGAACAGTTAAAATTAGAAAAAATGATCCACAATTTGGACACCAATAATGCAAGGGCTCCCTCCTTAGATAAGTACAACACTATCTGTGCATTAAAATATAAACTAAATCAAATACTAACCAGCAACATTAATACAGCGTTCACCTTTGTAAGACAGAAGTACTTCGAATTTGGGGACAAGCCACATAAGTTGTTACCTAGACAACTAAAGAAGTTAGAAAATGACAGAATGATTCACAAAATTAGATCACACAATGGAAACCTGGTTACATCACATAAAGACATTAATGATAACTTTAGACAGTTTTATGAATCTCTCTATACTTCTCATTCCACTGCAGGGCCTAAAGATATTCAGGACTTTTTAGATAAGTGTGACCTCCCTGTGTTAGATCAGGTGGATCGCAAGATTTTGAATGCCAAGATTACAACTGAAGAAATTATCAAATCTATTGGTTTATTTAAAAAAAAAAAAAAAAAAAAAAAAAAAAAAAAAATGGTAAGAGATGGGTCAGATGGGTTAGGGATTGAATTTTATAAACAGCTCAAGATTAAACTTGTTCCATATCTATTTAAATTGTACTATCATGTATACAAAGTGGGCACCCTACCACCAACATTGAATGAAGCAATTATTACAGTACTCCCAAAAAAAGGTAAAGACTTGGAGAAAGTGGGATCATATAGACCTATTTCTTTATTAAATTCGGATCAAAAAATCCTGGCTAAAATACTAGCGAGTAGACTCAATATGGTAATAGATAAACTGGTACACTCAGATCAAACAGGCTTCATACCAGATAGGAGCTCCTTTAATAATTTTAGGCGTCTATTTAATATAATCTACTTCTCCAAAGTGCAACAGGATCTCCTTGTACTTAGCTTAGATGCCGAAAAGGCATTTGATCATGTGCAGTGGCCCTATCTCTTTGCTGTTATAGAGAAATTTCAACTGAGACAAGATTTTATTTCCTGGATTAAATTACTCTACAAGAATCCCACAGCCAGAATCCTCACAAACCAAACATTATCCACTCAGTTTAAGCTCAGCAGAGGGACACGTCAGGCATGTGTTCTTAGTCCTGTTCGCTCTGGCTCTGGAACCCCTGGCACAGACAATTCGTACACACCCTGATAGACATGGCTACGACACAGTATATACCTCTAATACTATATCACTCTATGCTGATGACATTTTACTATACATAGCAAAACCCCAAACTTCCATCCCAGCAATCCTCTCCGTTATTGACAAATTTGGCACCTTTGCTGGTTACAAGATCAACTGGGGAAAAAGTGGAAAGCAATGTGTGGCTTGCATCTCTTCCATTTAAAATAACTTGTGAAAAAAATTACATATCTGGGCATCATAATAACAAGAAAATATAGTTCCTTAGTGAAAGAAAACTTTCTCCCTCCACTGGAGAAGTTAAAAAACAACATCCAGTTTTGGAGGACATTGATAGGAAGAGTGAATTCAATAAGAATGGTATTTCTCCCGCAATATCTGTATTTGGTCCAAAATATCCCAATTTTCCTGTCCAAATCTTTCTTCAAAAAGCTGGATACCATTATTATGCCGTTTATATGGAACTACAAAACACATAGAATAAAAAAAAAAAGAACATTTATGTAAACACGGATCCCTTGGTGGACTTGCACTACCTAATTTTATGCATTACTACTGGGCATCAAATTTAAGAATACAGGGAGTGCAGAATTATTAGGCAAGTTGTATTTTTGAGGAATAATGTTATTATTGAACAACAACCATGTTCTCAATGAACCCAAAAACTCATTAATATCAAAGCTGAATGTTTTTGGAAGTAGTTTTTAGTTTGCTTTTAGTTTTAGCTATTTTAGGGGGATATCTGTGTGTGCAGGTGACTATTACTGTGCACAATTATTAGGCAACTTAACAAAAAACAAATATATACCCATTTCAATTATTTATTTTTACCAGTGAAACCAATATAACATCTCCACATTCACAAATATACATTTCTGACATTCAAAAACAAAACAAAAACAAATCAGCGACCAATATAGCCACCTTTCTTTGCAAGGACACTCAAAAGCCTGCCATCCATGGATCCTGTCAGTGTTTTGTTCTGTTCACCATCAACATTGCGTGCAGCAGCAACCACAGCCTCCCAGACACTGTTCAGAGAGGTGTACTGTTTTCCCTCCTTGTAAATCTCACATTTGATGATGGACCACAGGTTCTCAATGGGGTTCAGATCAGGTGAACAAGGAGGCCATGTCATTAGTTTTTCTTCTTTTATACCCTTTCTTGCCAGCCACGCTGTGGAGTACTTGGACGCGTGTGATGTACCACTGCTTGAAGGTGTCTTCCAGAAACTGGCAGTAGGACTGGAAGTTGAGCTTGACTCCATCCTCAACCCGAAAAGGCCCCACAAGCTCATCTTTGATGATACCAGCCCAAACCAGTACTCCACCTTGCTGGCGTCTGAGTCGGACTGGAGCTCTCTGCCCTTTACCAATCCAGCCACGGGCCCATCCATCTGGCCCATCAAGACTCACTCTCATTTCATCAGTCCATAAAACCTTAGAAAAACCAGTCTTGAGATATTTCTTGGCCCAGTCTTGACGTTTCAGCTTGTGTGTCTTGTTCAGTGGTGGTCGTCTTTCAGCCTTTCTTACCTTGGCCATGTCTCTGAGTATTGCACACCTTGTGCTTTTGGGCACTCCAGTGATGTTGCAGCTCTGAAATATGGCCAAACTGGTGGCAAGTGGCATCTTGGCAGCTGCACGCTTGACTTTTCTCAGTTCATGGGCAGTTATTTTGCGCCTTGGTTTTTCCACACGCTTCTTGCGACCCTGTTGACTATTTTGAATGAAACGCTTGATTGTTCGATGATCACGCTTCAGAAGCTTTGCAATTTTGAGACTGCTGCATCCCTCTGCAAGATATCTCACTATTTTTGACTTTTCTGAGCCTGTCAAGTCCTTCTTTTGACCCATTTTGCCAAAGGAAAAGGAAGTTGCCTAATAATTATGCACACCTGATATAGGGTGTTAATGTCATTAGACCACACCCCTTCTCATTACAGAGATGCACATCACCTAATATGCTTAATTGTTAGTAGGCTTTCGAGTCTATACAGCTTGGAGTAAGACAACATGCATGAAGAGGATGATGTGGACAAAATACTCATTTGCCTAATAATTCTGCACTCCCTGTAATTTCCCTTCTACTGGATGATACAGCGTTACTCCCCCATGGTCTGCAGATGGAGCAGGAGGACTGCCTTCTTTACTGTGTTGGTGGAATATTACTTTCTCCTACTCCCTTGACAAATGCATACTATAATTATAATCCAGTGATCCATACCACTTTGCGAATTTGGAAACAAATAGTTAAGCACTTTAAACTGAAACCATTATCAATGAGTATGCCTGTTACAGCTAACCCCTCTTTCCTTCCATCATGTGCAGACGGAGCCTTCAACGTGTGGCAGGAATTGGGAATTCGTAAATTAAAAGACATATTCAAATGTAATTTCAACAATTAATAGATAGATAGATTTGGACTACCGCGCAGCCATTTTTTTAGATATCTTCAACTACGAAATTATATCCGCACACATCTGCCGCAGTTTGAAAGCATGTCGTCTGACACCTTGGATAGATGCCTTAGTGATAGCTGGGGGTCCGAACAGAGAATTTCATTATTCTATAACTCAGTACAGGAGATTAGTATACCTTCAACTTTCTCAATTAAAGAGGAGTGGGAAAAGGAATTTGGGATCCCCCTATCAGAAGACTTTTGGCAGGAGGTGTTACGTAATATAAATACACTTTTTATTAATTCCGTCACTGTTTAATTCAGTATAAAATTGTACATAGGTTACATTATTCAAGGGAAAGACTTCACAAAATGTACCCAGATTACTCTCCTCTGTGAAAAATGTATGATACATTATGGAAATCTGTTACATAGTTTTGCACTCTGTCCAAGGCTTCACGGTTTTTGGTGTGACATTTTTACTTACCTGTCTAATATTCTTAAAAACAAGATTGAGCCAAATCCAACAGTAATTATCTTTGGGATCTCCAAGGAACACAAAGTTTACAACATTCTCAAAAAAGGTTTATATCATATGCATTGATTATCGCAAAGAAATTGATCCTGCAGCTTTGGAAAGGCAAAGAGGTTCCTGTGTTAAAGATGTGGCTTGCAGAACTTACAAATACTCTTCACCTTGAAAAAATAAGATATACCATGAATTGGAAATGTGAAAGACTTTGAACTAATTTGGCACCCTTTACTTGCGTATCTTGGGAAAATATAAATTTTTGGCAGTCGGGGGATAGAGGGGTTTTTTGTTTGTTTGTTTGTTTTTGTTTTTGTTTAGAGAAAAAGGAGGCATAAGTTCTACTAATTTGTAACAACTGTGATACTTGCTTCGAATAAAAGATATATTTCTTATCATTGCCTAACATTATACCAGTATTACTGTGAACGGTATAATATGGTCCCAGCCCTACTATGGTGGGTACAATTTAATTTTTAAATTTTATTTAAATAAACTTAAAATTCCGAGGCGATTTTGAAGTCTTATTTGAGATCAAACATCTTTACAGTAGGTTTGGTGATGCAAAAGACAGTGATAATTAATCTGGCAGGAGTGACTGAGCTCCTGTGTTTTACTTTTTTTTTGTACCTCTACATGTTCAGTTTACATGTTCTGCCAGACACTGTAAAGCCAGAATTGTACCAGACCTGGAACTAAAATGAGCATGGCAGCTAACATGAACCAATCGAAAGAGAACATATTTGAAACTTGCAGTTAGCCGTTACTAATAAAATATCAGTCATGTACATGAAGTGATTGTCACATCTGGGCTGAATATTTTGTATAATTAAGAATTCAGATACATTAGTCTAATCCCCTTAATGTTGCCAATACAAAACAAAGGCAGTAGAATTCTAAGCAGTTTTAAAGATAATACATTTTTTAAAATTTGACCTTGAGGTAGAGGTGCAAAGTAATGTGATATTTATATTTTCCAATATATAATTTATAATTTCGTATGCCGATATAGGTCAATACAAACAACAGCAGATTTTTCACTTATTTCAAGTCAAAATATCTTGTATTAAGTGAAAAAAAATCTGCAATGAAACAAGTGAAAATTATCTAGTTTTTCTATAGTTTCAAGATTCACTGTCTTGAAACAAGTTCATATAGCTTACTGAAATGTTGCTTTGTAGCTGTTTTTGTCTTATTTTAAGTGTAATGAGATATTTTGACTAGAAATAAGACAAACATACTTTGTAAGATTTTGAGTTTTTGCAGTGTAGGATGCCTAATGGGTGCCTCCTGGGTGAGGTGTGTTGGGCATGACCCACTGGGGCGAGGCCCTGGGGCAGACTCAGGACACGCTGGAGAGGTTATATCTTGTGACTGGCCTGGGAATGCCTTGATGTTAATCCAGACAAAGTGGAGGAGGTGGCCGGGGTGGGTGCACGGATATTGTCTCCAAACCATCATAGTAAGTATCACTTTTTGTAAATCTTCCCTTTAACTTTTGCTATCTTTGTGTCACAACAGATACTATTTCATTTGTATTCTGCTGTCTTGCAGCTGCCTCCCTGCAGATCACAATGTTGTTTGGAAACAGTCTGACGTGCTTGAGGACTCCGGCCTGACCGGTTGAATTCTCTCACAGCTGCTCTATTCCCATGTTGTTGCAGTATATGAATGACTAACCTCATATTCTGGATGGATTATCTCAGTTGTTCTCCTGACTGAAGTTTGGTCCATTTACAGCATCTTGCCATGCGATTACATTTGTTCCTAACCATCATGAACCCTCACTTTATCTTTTATCGAGTGGAAAAAGGTTGGCGTTCATCCTCCAGCTTCACTGTGCTAATATTATGCTAACATAGCTATGTTGCTAGCAATCACGTAGCACAGTATGGGCAGAACTTTGTGCCATCAGAAACTGAATTTGAATAAGTTAAATTTGAATTTGAATTGCTCAAATTGAATCTGAATTGTAATTTGAATAAATGCTTTTTAAAATCTGAATTAGCCTAGTTTGAAATTCAAAGTTTTGGTCTCAAAATGATCATCACTAAATTGAAATTGAATTTTATATTTTGAAAATTAATTCATTTGCTTTAAACTGTATTTTATCCTTTAAAAATGTAGCTCTCGGATAATTTCAGTTCTACAATTCAATTTGTGTTCCAAAATTCAGTTTTTCGGGACTTCTCATATGGAAAACCTTTACTTGTAACTTGTATGTTTTGGATACTTACTAAAACAATATATGAAAGCAATGAGAAAGTGGCCACTTTCATGAGTAAATCATGTAAGCCCTATATGATTCACTATATGAAGTAAGCCAAATCTTATGCAAGTCTTTTATAAGTTTTTTCTATTTCTTTTGGTTTCAAGAACATTTTATTTTATATATCAAGCAAAATTTATTCAATATAATTCTGTCCTTAAATTTGTGCCACAATTATGATTTGTTCACCATTATACCACAGGATAAACAAATCACATACATAATTCAAAGACATTTTCCCACGATGGAGATTTTCATGTTTAATGCCTCTGGTTTCTAGTCACAGGTTTTTTGTTCCTTTGTTTTATTATTTTGTAGCTGCTCCCAGTTTAGCTCCCTGCCATGCTTTGCTTGTGTTTTGTCTTCCACTGTAAATAAACCCATTCACAGTTACTCAGTCTGCATTTAAGCCCACACTCCTCTCATCTGCCAATAATCATGACAAATAGTTTTTAAGCCTAACGGGATCTTATCTTCACATACCAAAAAGAAGGTTATGTGATCTGCCAGCTGACCTATTATTATCTGTTTACGCATCACATTTAGCCCTACAATTTGACTATTTTTGATCAAAATAGCAATTCTGCATCAGTAATGAACAGTGGTGAGCTACTACAATGAATTCTTTTAACTTCAAATCTTGAACCAGTACCAAGTACAAGCAAAATAAAACTATGAATTCTATTATATAACATCTCTATAACACTAATAAATTCCTCTCTAAATCCAAAGAACTGCAAGATTTTCACTTTTTGTCAAAAAGAATCAAAGGCTTTATGAAAATATAATATAGCATCTTTGTAAAATTAATTAACAATAATCAAGGAGAGTCAATACCAGCCTGATATTATTATGAATTTATCTCCCCTTCAAAAATCCCGACTGTGTGATGGATTATGTTCAAGATGCCTTTTTTCAGCCCCCAACAGGGTTTTATAATCAGTGTTTTAAAAAGTAAGCGCTTTTAACTTGTCAAAAAGTATTTTATCTTTACCAGATTTTGGGATCAGGATGATTGACACTTAGATCATACTTGACATTAACGTTTTATTTTCTATGGATTCGTTCAATGCACCAAATAAAAAGTCCTTAGTTCCTTCCAAAAGAACAGATAGGCGTTAACAGTGAGACCGTCTGTCTCTGGACACTTAAAGGCATTTTCATAAACACTGAATCCGGTCTAAGCTTCAAATCTAAGCTTTCTTTAAGCAAGTCCTCGATACATCGGGTGATATTGTACATCTTGGAAAATAAATAATCTACAGAAAAATATAAGGAGGACAATGTGAAAGCAAAGACTAATTTTTCAATGGAGAAATAGCTACACCTGCGCTGTGTTTAGTGCGGAGAAACGGAGCTCAGAGGGCTGAATGAGCTCGGCTCAGACCGGAAACAGCGCAGACACGAGGCTACTTTAGCATGGTTAGCTAGCTCTGCCATACCGGAAGAGTCCAATCTGTGACTACAAAGTCCACAGTCTGTTAGTCTGGTCTGTTTCTAACCTTCCCTCATACTTTTACTATTAAATCCTCATCATTAAATCTGTATTTCCAACACTGTGTGAATTTCCATGACATCAGAGGCGCGAGCTGCACCTGAGTGTAGCACTTCCGCTCACAGAGGACTGTCTGCGGAGCTGCTGCAGGTTAAACAGAGACTTTCTTACCGTTCACGAGGAGCAGGAACACCACCAGCGTCTTCATCCTCCTTTAAAAACAACTCAAACCGACACAAAGTCCCGTTAAATCCTCTGCTGACCCAACGAACCCACACCTGGACACACCTGCAGCTCCAAACACGCCCACACACAAAGGTTACTTTTTTAACAGGAAGTCTCCGTGTGTCGCAGATATACGTGATTCTGGGTTTAGTAGAGGGAGGCTAACGCTACCAAAAGTAGTATTGGTATTAGACTGATACTAGTGTGACAGGATCAATACTTTGTGTTCTCTGAGTTTACTGTAACCAAGTACTAAACTATAGAATAAAATACCCAAAAGAAATACATAAACAATAATTTCCCATTCATTCCCAGACAGAATTTACAACAACACATTAGAAGCATCGTATCAACGGTGCAAGCAAAACCGCCGTGAGCCGTCATTTGTGAGCCATGGTCAAATTTTCTTGCGCTTCTAAAGCTTTTATGGCAGCGCCTGTTTTTTTCTTTTCAATTAACTTTATTCAACACACAATGTGTATACAACATACAGACAGATGGATGATACAAAGAACAGAACATGAACACACAAAACCAGGGGTAAAAAAAAATATATGAATACACACAAAAATTCACATATATGTATTGTTTTGATAGCCTTGTTGTTGGTGGAGTCTGATATTAATTGTATGTACAATTCCACATCCTTAAGAAAAGGACAGAAATATGGTGTTTTATTAGTAAACTTACATTGATAGATAAAAAATGTAGCTGAAAGTACTAACAAATTTATTATAAAAAAGCATTTATCATTCTTCTTGGGAAACTTAAAGAAACAATAAAAGATTTTCCTTTCGTAAAGAAAACTTCCTTAAAATATGGACAATAACAAACCTGCTAAATTCCTTCCAGAATCTCTGTGTAGAAGAACAGTACCAAAAAAGATGTGTCACAGTTTCTGGATGAGCCCCACAGAAAGTGCAATTAGTATTTATGTCTCTTTTAAGTTTTACCATGTAGTGACTGACGGGCCGCAGACAGCTGACCTGAGCGCATACACGCACCACCACCATTAGATTCTACACTTGTCGCACTGCGTAACTGTGGCTGCGCATCTTTTAGTCGACCAGGCAGATAAACAGAAAGGGGTGAGAGCTATATTTTGAGCCGCACAGAGAGTGGCCAACATATTTTTTCCATTTACCTTTAATAAAGCTGGTCGCGTAGACTCCCCGTGATCGCCAATTACACGAGTAGTTGGGCAATGGAACGGAAGGAACTATTTTTCAAAAGGGCTGAACTTCATCTGGCACATGGACTCCTATGACAAACTGAAGCCATATGGCATCTGTTTCAATGGTAGTATTGATGGTTTCTCGAGAAAAATAATCTGGCTTAATGCGTACACAACAAATATTAATCCGAAAGTGATCGGGGGGTATTACATAGAAGCTGTGCAGCGTTTAAAGTGTTATGGAAAATCTTGAATAAACTGCAACAACCAGGTGAGCGGATCTTTGAAGTGAGGTTTATTAAGAAAAAAAAGAAAACACCAAACAATTTTCTGAGGAAAGACACTGCCCTGAACCATCTTATACCTTCCCAGAACACTCTAAAACAAAGAACATTCCACAGCACATCATATATCTCTATACCTTCAATCCAGCTCATCCTTGCCCCTCTCCCACTCTAAGAAAAGTTACTACCACCCGTTACCTCCCTAAAAACAGGATGTTCTGGAGATCTTCAAGTCTACAGTGCACCCTCTGTGAGGTGTAATAAAACCTGAGGCCCACTTGTGAGAACATTCCACATATATGTATACAAAGAGGTGTCAGGAGTGATTTTGCTATACTAAAGTGATGTAATTAAAATATGTGATCAATACATAAAAATAAAGAAATTTCCAGTACAAAAGGGCTGCCCTAGAGTTGTGAAGGGCGATCTTGGAACTGAAAATGGCCATGTTAGAGGCTTTCAGCGTTTCCTTGTGCCAGTGGCTCCGAATGACACCCTTGAGAGTTACTTGGAGGGAGCAAGTACCGCCAATCAAAGGATTGAATACTGGTGGCGTTTTCGTCGCAGCCAGTGTCTGGAGTTCTGGATATGCTTTTCAGACATCAGAGACAACAGGTACTTTGATGGTGGGTTTCTGGACAAAAACCTCCTTCAGTTTTGTTGCATGGGACTCATCCAGGTGAGTTAATAAATTATATTTGGTTGTGTGTATGGATGCATGCGTGTGTGAGTGAGAGATAAAGCAAACTGAGGAAGTGACAGAGAGGTTGTCACAATCTGGTAGTAGGAACTCAAGAGCAGAGCGGTGTGACGTCTCCAAAAACAGTTTATTTACAGCATCAGTGCACGATATATACAGTGAAGGGAAAATCCAAACTCCAGGGAATCACGGGGAATCTCTCTCACACTCACACACGTTCATATGGCAGGGAGGTCACAGGTCCGGGGAGGAAAGTCTGTAGCAAAAGAAAGGGAAGTCACTCACGAATCACAGGTATACTCAAGCACAGGAGCTGGGAGAATCACTAATGTCTGTAGTACAATCATCTAGCGATCTGTGTTCCAGCCTCAAATAGTGCTCCTAGGTGATGACAGCTGATTGTTGTCAGGTTTGATGACAGTTAGCTCCGCCCAGGCAGAGAGGGAGAGAGAGAGAAAACCAAACAACACATGTAGCCATGTGAGGCCGGCTGGGCAGGCACGGAGACCATGACAGAGGTAGTACACAAAGTATTGTGAGAGATGAGATCTGTGCCAGGTTTAGGGGATGGAGAGACTTGCAGGTAGCGATGGGTCCAGCAACACGGACGCACCGATGCTTGTATCAAGCTCACAGAGCGAAGCCTGTATCGGTGCGTGCGTCGCTTTAAGAAAAAGTCACGTGATCGATACAGCTGCTGCATCGCTCATTGCCGACGCGCCAAACTGTGTTTAAAAGGTACCGCATCCGCATCTGCCAACGGAATGAGGTCTCCAAAGAAACCTCACAAAATTACTCTCGCAAAGATAAAAAAAAAAAAATACACATCTCTCCATAACAAAATGGAGCTTGAAAGAAAAACAGAAATGTTTCTGCTGTGTGGGATCATTTTTATCTTTTAACTGCAAATAGTTTGTCTGTCTTTGTTTCAGTGTAATCTGTCAGAACAGGAAAAACAGCAATGTGACTTGCAGTGTAAATTATTTATTTCATTTTATGCAGGTTAAATGTCGCATCTGTTCTGTGGAGCTTTCTTACACAAACACAAGCACAAGCACCACCTCAGTGTTTCGGCATTACAGAGACAAACATGAAAATGAGGGGACAAACACACCAAGAATGAACACAGGTAGACCTATATAGACACTGAACATCTTTATCATATTTTTTTTTTATTAATATGCGTTTTATTGTTTTGAAATCAAGCATCTAGGAAGACTATTCTGGACCAGGCAGTCCTGAATCTTATTATAAAGGACTGCCAACCCCTTAGTATTGTGGAGAGAGAGAGAGAAACGGAGAGAAACATTCCAAGATCAGAGGATCCTTTAGCGTACTGGGTGGAAAGGAAGACATCTTATCAGAACCTTTTCCACCTGGCTTTACAGTTTTTGTGTACCCCAGCTTCATCTGTGCCTGTGAATTTTCCAAAGCTGGGGAAATGGTGTCAAAAAAACAAAACAAAAAAAAAAACGCAATAGACTGAATGCAAAAACAGTGGATAAACTTATTTTTCTGAATAGAAATTTATAATAAACTCTGAGTCAATTACATTTAAATGGGTAATATTATATTCACAATACTTTCATTTTAATTTTCACTTAATGTCATTCACAATATATTTTAAAGATTTCTACAATATTTGAAATGTAAAAGATAAAATGATTCCATGAAAAGTACAATACCTTACAGTGTACAAGTATGACTAGGTCATTGAATCAGTGTCTGTTGTGAGTCTCAAGTAAGTTGTCTGTAATGATATTTAAGGTCCAGCAGGTGTCAGTATGGAGCAAAACAGCAACACTGTGTCGACACAGTATCGATACAGTTTGGGGAATGAGCTGAAACGCTTCACGAGGCCTCAGCTACTCATCACTACTTGCAGGAAGAAAGACACAAGACAGGGAGAAGAGGTTAAGAGGAGCAGGGAGTAATTGAAATGAAAATTGTGTAAATGTCACAGTCCGGCTGAGGCAGACTGTATGTGTTTGCAAGAGAGGACTCAAACGCAGACCAAAAACTGAACGTGAGGTGGATTTAACAAAAAACAAGCCGTTTATTGAGGCTAGGAAAAAGGTGCAAGCAAAGGGCAAAGGTGAAACTTAGTGATGGCTCGCTTGAAGCTGAAGCTCCAGTGCGTGTGTCAAAAAAATCAACACACTGCTTCAGAAGCACTGTGTCGAAGCTTGATTGGTTTGGCCAGAGTCACGTGATCAGTGACGTCCGAAGCTTCATTTAGAACCTAACTGCTTTGGTGTCTGATTCAATGGTTTATAAGCAGGTGAATCATTCGCGGGATTTGTGGAGTGTTTTGATGGTGACAGATAGCGAACCACTGATATTTCTACTGAAAGATTTGGAGCCAGCGAGGAATAGAGGAGCTTCTGTTGTGTGGGAGTATTTTGAGCTGATTTTGGTCAATCGGGTGGGTTTTCCAGCTTTGTGTTCTGGCCGTTTGCTTTTGTTTTGTGCGTGTTTATTATATCTGAAAACGGGAAAAAGGTAAAATGTCAAAAATCTGCTTCCATAATATAAATATCATTAAATAACTTTAGAAAAACTTCCACTTGACTCTTTACATGTAATGTTGTAAAAATATATATTTTATTGTTTAATTAATCTGAAAATGTTAGTCTGCCAAATGTGCAGCAATTGAATTTCTTTATTCTCTTTAGCTGATAGTTGGTGGGGCCCAGGTAGACTGCATAACTGCATCTCTACCAGTTTCTCTGCACTCCAGCCTCCTCTGTGCCATGTGAAGGGATTTTCCTTAAGGCAGGAGAAATTATCTCCACGAAAAGGAACAGGTTCAGCCATCGCACACTACAAATTCTCTTTTTAAAATAAAATGAAAAAGGGTTACCTTAAATGCATCATGTTTTTCATTTGCAAGTTCATAAGCATTTTCCCTTTCCATTTCACAATCAATTCTACCCCCAGGTCAAAAATATGTATAGGAAAATGTCCCTAATATAATATTATTTATAAATACACCCGTCCGGCGATTAATTGCATAAGTACAAGGAGGTGGGACCTAACAGCAGAAGCATACTCCATAATGTGTTGTACATTATTATATGTATATTATATGTAACGTGGTATTTTTCAATTATTGTATTTACCAACATCAAGAAGTCACAAGCAAAGAAAGACCACACCATGGTGCATGTTTAAACAAGGAGAGTTTACTGGTCAAAATTATGTATTAAACAAATAAAACACATTTTTAACCACCAAAAAATACACGTTCAAAGCAACACAATGGAGGCCCAATATCAGACAGGATTCCACTCTGTAGAGTGGGCAATCATAATGAAGCGGTTGGTTTTATTTTGTGGATTCAAGCTGCTCTTCATATTTTTGGCCACCAGATGTCACCAGAGAGGACTGTGTTGAAAAGCTTTGAGTAATGAACCGTTTTTCAATACAAGCTTCAGAAAGCTTCATTTGGCCATCACTAGTGAAACTAAACAATAACCTAAACTGGGTGAATTAAAACTAAACATGAAAAAACCTTAAACATGGTGAACTGACATGGATACCTGAAGTTGTGACGTGGATGAGCAGACGACCCGACAAGGAATGACTGAAGACACGCGGACTAAATACACACAGGAGGATAATGAGGGAAACGGAAACACATGGGGAAACAGCTGACACACATGACACAAGGGGAGAGTAAAACTAAAAACATTGAACATAGGAACACAGGACCCCTTCAAAATAAAACAGGAAACATAACGAGATGCAAACATGACAACCTGAACTTGACACAGACATGAAACACATGAAGGGCAAGGGAGACTTAACAGGGGTTGGAAGACACAAGGGGAATCTAATAACAAATGAAATAGAAAAACTAATGAGCTTAACCATATACTATAAACATCGAAATAAACTAAAACTCAAAACACTGGGTCATAAGACCCAGGATCGTGACTTTTAACATGATTCATGAAATGATGCAAAGTCATGGATTGGACTAATAAAAATGTTTTCACAGAAGATGTCATTGTGAACCTGAGAGGTTGCCTCTCCATTTATAGGCTATATAAAAATATACAATTAAAATTGTTTACATCATGTTTTTTTCTTAAATCATTTGCAGCCTATTGTAGGGTAACCAATAAGAAATTATTATTTAATGACTAAGTAATGCTTCTGTCATAATGCTTGTATTCTTTATGTTTCTTTTAATTGCAATGTGATACTTAGACTAGAATACTTTTTTGGGTTAGGTCAGCAATGTCTCATTATTAAAGGCTAAACAAACTTACAGTGCCTCCCATAGGATCTCTATGGTGCCTCATCTCCACAGAGCTGTAAGCTACTTCAGGCCACTCACAGTTGCACTGAGCGCGCCTAATTTTGAATGTGCATCTGAAGCTCGTCTCTGATTGGATAATGACGTGAGGGCGGGAGGAGAAGAGCGCCTAGTTCATGACTATAGCTAACGAGCCAGCACGAGAGAGAAGACGGGAGAAGAAAACATCGAACTTTCAGCAACTACGTTGTTAGGACAAATTACAAACATACGATTTCAAGTGTTTTTTGAGGATCTGTGTTTGTTCGTCAGAAAGTCTGCACGGTAAGTTCAATATCTTGGCGACGTTTTTTCGAGATAAAAGCACCAGTTGATATTTAGACCAAGGCTCATAACCTAGCGCTAGCATGCTAGTTCAGCTGAAAAGCACAGGCAAACTTTAGAAATACTAAAAATGATCATCTGCGTCTTTTGTAAAAAGGTATTGGTCACATTAAGAGGCTATGTACTACATTGCAGAGTGCATAAGAATGAGCCTTGTTGTATTTTTAAATGTGTTGGCGCCAATTGCAGCCAAACATTCACCACGTACTCTGCTTTCAAGGGGCATTTTTATCGTGTGCACAATGCACCTGCACTTCAAGCTACTCCTAAAGCTCTTGTTGCAGATTTAAAATGTGCAGTTTCATTATGTGCCCGCCATTTTCAAACAGTGAAAGAGCTAGTGTCTCACTTAAATGATCATATTGCAGGGGGCAGGTCTGTGTCATGTCCAGTAAGTGGTTGTAAGCATATGTTTACAAAAAAGTCATCATTTACTTCTCACATGTGTAGGAAGCATAAAGCTTGTTCCCCAGATGGTATTGATGACATGTACAAGGAATCTCGTCCTCAGCCCCCAAATGACAGTACAGAATATTCAGAAAACACACATGAAACCATGGCATCTGCTAGTTCAGCCAGTGATATGCCAGAGAAGGATAGTCATTCTTATCTCAGAAACATGTGTCTCTTTTACCTTAAACAGCTACTCAGCTACTTTGAAGAGAAGGAGGAGTCCATGCTTCTCTGTGTTGAAGATACATGTCTGGCAGATGAGGTACAACTGGAGCAAGTGCCTCTGACACCCACTATTATCATGTGTGGTAAGTCTGTTTCATATCTCTCTCTCTTTTTTTTTTTTAAGTGCATTTTTTATAGAATGTCATGTGACTGCCGTGTTTATTGATATAACCTGTTAAATAATTTCTTCACAGGACAGTCCTGCTATTCCTCAAGAAGATACATGCTGAGTGTTGATCGGCACCTCGTCAGCACAAACATATCCTCCTTCATTTCTGCACTGTGCCTCATGTTCGGGAGCTACTACAATTTCAACATCCATTATCCATCTGAGCTGGCTTCCACTTTAGAGTTTCTTCAGAGGTGAACAAATATGGCTTTGTTATTTCTTATAACTGAGACTCTGGGATCTGGAGTCTGGCTTTGATGTGGTTCGAGTCCAGGGGCCCGTTCTTCGTACCTCGCTAAGTAAGTTAGCCGGATTAGATTGTTGACGATTTCGCGTGATCCTGGATCGTTCGGTTCCCCGAAGCTCATCCGGGACTTGCTGTCATAGCAACAGAGCCGTAAGCGTAAACCTGCTCGGGAGCAGGTTTACTTTATGTAAACAGGATTAGATCGCGGCCACGCAGGTATGTCCGCTTCATTTATACGAAAGCAACAGCGATATTTTTCCACTGTTTCACCATAAATAAATATTATCAATGTAACTAAAGATAATGCAGCACTTGATCCTTTTATTGATGTCACACAGATACATACAGGTCATTTCCTAAAAAAGGGAAATGTACTATTAACATTCTATTACATGTATGTGATTATTACAGATGTAATTCATATTTCAGAGTAGTAATTGTAAATTACTTCGTGTAATCAAGATGAGAGACCACGGCTATAAAAGCGAAGGTGGATTTGGGAAGCCTGTCGCAGCCATGTCCTGTCCGTATACGCGAGCAGCCCATTGCGGAAGGTGCAAGATTGATAAGGAGAGTCCTCAGAATTCAGCGTATATTGCGGGACAGACAGGATCCTTTAGCTCAGCGCGACAGTGTGCTCATAGAGAGATATCGATATTCCCGTGAGGGTATTATTTACTTAACCAACTTGTTGACGAGGGGGTGCAGGACCACCACCTGTCTTTTTTTCCTCTGCCCTTTTCTTGGTTGCTGTTATGAACAAACAAACAGATTATTACAGGCCAGTATTACCTTGCCAAGAGACGCAAAGCAATATAAGAGATAAATATTACCATTCTGTAGAATACTCCTGTATTCCACTTTTACTTGTTCCCATGTTCTTGTGGGTCCTGTTGTGGCTCTAATGTGAAAGGGGATATAATATAACATATTATAATATAATATAATGCCATATGATATTGGACAATATAGTGTCATATGATAGATCTACCCTACCGCCTACTGGTGTTGGCCAGAGGGGCCGATGGCGCGATATGGCAGCCTGGCTACAACCGTAGCTGCCTCCACCAGTGTGTGAATGTGGGAGTGAATGAATAGTGGTATCGTAAAGCGCTTTGGGTGCCTTGGAAAGCGCTATATAAATCCAATCCATTATTATTATTATTATTAAATTACCTACGAGTTTGATTTGTCAGCAACTTTCTGCCAGCCCTCTCTCCTTGCTTTTGCAGCCTTTGCAGTGTTCTCTTGCGTTTTAATTAAACTCTGAAACTCCTGAAATCCCTCAATCAAGAGTTCTTGCTCTGCTGCCGGAAAATACCGAGCACGCCCCTTCGACATTTTCGCCGACCAATCAGCGGGTTGCCGATCAATGTTTCTACTATCGATGCGTAGCCCCTTTTACGACACCCAGTGATGTCACATTCCTGCGTCCAGCTGTAGTAATCGTCAACAGCAGGTGTGTTCGGGGAACCGGATTAGCGAGCTCACGGTTAGCGCGATGATTTGATCTTGGATGTGTCATTTGATCTTGGATGTAGTAAGCGACGTACGAAGAACGGGCCCCAGGTCTGGCTCTGAGTCTCGGTCGGCTTTGGAGCCGGTTTCAGTTGTTTTTTCTGTTTTTTGTTGTTGTTTTTTTTGTTTGTTTGTTTTTTTTAAATACATTAACAGTCTGAATCCGGGTCCAAGCCTGGCCGAGACTCAGGGCTAGACCAAGCGTCAACTGACGTCTGACTACCTATAACCTTTGCTTTGGATTTTAACAATGCTAAAGTGTGACATATCACTGCAGAAGACACTCGTGAAGGGTGCCAATACTTTTGACCATGCATTGTTCACTTCCCCACAGCATTTTGGTTATACTTTGTCTTGAACGTGGTCATGGCCATGACTGTATATATATGTATATACTTAATTTTTACTTACTTTGTATGTGTATTTTAACTGATCAATTATAAAAATGCTTAATAAACTTTTATATGATTGTTATTCTGCAGGTGTTTCTTCTCCATAAACCCAGAAAAAGGAACCAAAGTAGAGAACAAAAACTCAAAGCGTCGTCTCAGTGTGAACCCTCGAGTCCTCACCCTGATTTAGGATCTCGCCGACCACGAGTGGCGCTAAGCCTAAATCTTGACTCTCTGTGGACTGTTAGTTTTACTTTGTTAATTTTGTTCCACAATGTGTACTGGAACCTTTTACTGGTCGAATGCATGAAGCCAATTCATGAAGATGTTCTTTCTTTGTAGGAATGTTCTTTATTTACATAAGAAAAGAAAAAAAACAACATGCTGCTACTGCAGTGTTTCTAGACCACATGTGTAGGTTTGTTTCACCACGTGGTTTTGCTGATGTTTTCTGACCAGGGCCATGGTTGTGGTGACAGCAGGGTGCGTGTTGCGTTGCACGGTGATTATGATCATTTTTGGCACAATATGTGTTTTTTGTTTTAAAGTCTTAACAGGTTAGTTAACTTTTTCTGGTGGAGGGTCTAACAAATGCTTGTTTCATGAACATGGTTCTTGCTTTGCAGGAATGTTCCACAGCTTTTATAGCCTATATTTTGATTGAATTGTGTAGTTGCTGTGTGCCTTGCATATTGTGTTAGTTGGAAAAATGGATCCATTTGCTGTCATTTTGCTAATGTGGCTGCAAAATAAATTTCCCAAAAGTGATATTTTCCTCTCTTGTGTTTTCTCATGTGTATTTTTGCATGTTTGGGTGTAGGCGTAGCAGTAAGAAATTTGCTGGGTTATGGTTAAAATTTTACATTAAAACATATAATATTCAGCATAGATTTTATGTATAATTTACAGAGCAGCTCCATTTAATATGCACAGTTTCACCGTAGTTCTACCATTTTAAATTAGTTCTTTGTACGGTATTTCCCTGTTAATTTTGCAGTTTATGGATC
Source organism: Maylandia zebra (assembly GCF_041146795.1). Classification (NCBI taxonomy): domain Eukaryota; kingdom Metazoa; phylum Chordata; class Actinopteri; order Cichliformes; family Cichlidae; genus Maylandia; species Maylandia zebra. Next base: position 507,717 of record NW_027490031.1, on the reverse strand, counting down.
CACAAAAAGCATTTATTACTTGTAAAAGATACAGGAAATAGTGTATTTATATATCACATCTATGTGTGAAATTAACTTCTTTTTCCTGTAGATTTAACAGTTTTAATCTGAGATTCATTCACTGTAAATCAATTTACAAGTTGCATCTGTAAAGCGTTTTTACAGGAAGTCCCTGGTAACCCCAGCTGCCAGGGTTTTCCTGTAAAAACAGCACGTTTTTTTTTACAGTGTAGGCCCAGTACATCCATGCAGTTGTAAAGTGACTTACATATACGTCATGTGTTTTTAAGAAAAACTGACTAAAACTGTGATTTTTACAGTATTTGCATGTCAAATTAACATGATTGTTTGGTTATGAGTATTACGGTGTTTCACTGTTTTTATTCACAGTATTTGTAGTTTTAACCAATAAATTTGATTATAATCACACATTCATGTTGTAAATATAACAGGAACATTCTGTTTAAAGGTTTACAATAATTCACTGTGATCGAAACAGGAAAGTTGTGTTTTGGGGTTTACTATACATTTCTGTAGGGGTTTTACATGGTTTTTATGTCAATTTCACTGCCCTTTTTTACAGTGCAGTAAATACTATAATTTAGGTTTTAGCAATGGGTCGCCTTAACGAAGAGCTCAGGAAGAGCTTTTCGACTAACCAAACCATGTGATCCCGATGTATATGAACTGTGCAATATCCTCTAGTGATGATAAATTTGATTCTTTTTATTGAATCGAGTTTGAATGAGTCACTCACCAAAATAAATCGGGTTTTTTGAGTCACTGAGTCAGTTGACCAGAGAGTGCAAAAAATGTACATTTTCACTCAAACTTAATTTGTTTCTATTTTCATGTAAATCCTACTGCTAAGATGAGTGATTGAAAATGAAGTCAAAGGAGCTTGCAAAGAAAAGCGTCTGGACTTCTTTAAGTTACTTGAAGACGTTTCACTTCTCATCCGAGAAGCTTCTTCAGTTCTAAGGTCAAATGGTGGGGAGTCCCAGATTTAAACCTAGTGGGAGTATCCCCCCAAAGAGGGACAAAAGGACCCCCTGATGATCCTCTAATCGCCTGAGCCAAGGTGTGAAGATGGGTGTGGGTCCCAATCAGCCAGAGTTTCGGGTGAGCTCTTTGTGAAACCTGGCCCCACCTTATCATACGAATTCCTGAGGTCAGATGGCCCAGGATGTGAGTGGGCATTAAGGCGTCTGGGGAGGGAACTCAAAACTGGATTATAGATGGCAGACAGTTGGTGTCCAAAACACAGACTTAACAATGTGGTGTATGCTGTACAGTGCAGCGAGGAATGCCCAGACCTCTACATTGGAGAGACCAAACAGCCACTTCACAAGCGCATGGCACAACACAGAAGAGCCACCTCCACAGGACAAGACTCAGCAGTCCATCTGCATCTTAAGGATAAAGGACACTCTTTCGATGTTCACATTTTGGACAGAGAGGACAGATGGTTTGAAAGAGGAGTGAAAGAAGCCATCTATGTCCACTGTGAGCGACCATCTTTGAACAGAGGCGGTGGTTTACGACACCAACTGTCTGCCATCTATAATCCAGTTTTGATGGTGACACCTGTTATGTGCCTCCTGCATTGAAAGTGATGGTATGTATTATTCTTAAATAGTTTTTAGTTGATTACTTTGAATTTGTCAATTATTTAGAATTGCGCCCTTTTTTGGTTTGTCTTCACAGGCCCTGTTACTGCGAGTCCACGTCAGTCCAAATCTTATCAGAAAGATCCAACTGTCCACTGTTCCAGAATCTGTGAAGCAGCTTCAAGATGAACTACAAGCAAAGCTTGGACTTGAAGGTGACTTTGCAATACAATATGAAGACCCAGATTTTGGGAACGCACTTTGCAACCTGATGGATATTAATGAGCTACCTGCTGGACGGGCAGTGTTGCACCTCATTTGGGAGGAAAATGCATCAGCCTCGCCACCACAGACTCCATCTGATCATAGCGCCATCTCATCTATTGATACAGCCAGTGTGAGTTCAGCATCTTCTTTCAGCCCATCCTCATCCACCCAGACCTACATGCGTAGCACCTCACAGTGGCCAAATCCATTTCCTATCCCAACCTTTTCCTATGATGTAGAGTTAAAACTTTGCAAGGGCAACGAGGTATATGAGAAAGCAGGGGCAATCACTCAAGATGGAAGTTCTAGACAAGCTGGCACAAGAAATGTTTGCAATCAAAGCCTACCCTGACAAGAATGAAATAACATTTGTTGCCCAGGAGCTAGTTTCCAAACATCCCTGCCTCAAAGAGCCCGGCAATGGCACAGGATATGATGGTTGGGCAACAAGCATTAAGTTCAAGCTTGCCAACTACCGTTCCAAGCTAAGTCAAGCTGGATGTAGTGAAGTTGCAGTCAATTGAAAAAGAAGACGGGAAGAAGATGACAGTGGCACAAATAGATTTTCCTTAAAGAAACCAAAGCGAGGTGAAGTCAACTTTATCCCTGATGCCCCAGAAAACTACAATGATGAGTCTCCTGAAAATGAAAGATGCATTTTGGAAGATGAAATGAAGAAGAGGGATAAGAACATGGCACTCATCACCCAAAAGATGGACATCACATTCTCTCTCAGGAGGAAAGAAGTTGTGGAGATGCAGCCCTTGGTCAAGGAAATGCAGCTCAGATGGCCAGCACTCTTCTTGAAAGAACAGGTTAGATAATCTCTTAAATATTTAAAGGAAAACTTCCATTTTTTTTTTCAGTGTGGTCTTATTTCTAAACAAATTTCAAGGCATTTGGAGTTGTTAGAAAGAAATTTTAATCCCAATGTTACGAGTCAGTCGTTTTGCAGGAGAGAGCTGAGCCACGGTTATGGGGAAAGGATTCACTGAGACAACTAAGAAATGCCTGAATTAAGCCAAAAACCACTCGGGGGGGGGGGGGGGGGGGGGGGGGGGGGGGGGGTTTAATATAAGGAAATAACATTAAAATGTAAATGGCCTGCATTTGTATAGCACTTTTACTCAGTCCCTAAGGACCCCAAAGCGCCTTACACTACATTCAGTCATTCACACATTCACACACATTCACACACTGGCAATGGCAAGCTACATTGTAGCCACAGCTTCCCTGGGGCGCACTGACAGAGGTGAGGCTGCCGGACACTGGCGCCACCGGGCCCTGTGACCACCACCAGTAGGCAAACACGGGGTTAGTATCTTGCCCAAGGATATTTGGCATGCAGCCAGGAGGCAGCCTGGGATCGAACCACTGATCTTCTGATTAGTGGCTGACCTGCTCACCCCAAAATGTGTTTAAAAGCTCCAAAAAGTTGATTTTATATGATATAAAATTTCTTTTGAACAACTCCAAATGTCTCGAAACTTGTCTGGGTGAGTAAATGAACGTGAGCGCCATTTCTTGTGCCCTTGAGAAACATCTGTTTGTATCACTCCAATATCTTGTAGAAAAGGTTGAAGGCTACCGTTGAACTAACAATGCTAATGGTAAAATATAAAAAAATAGTTGGCTCTAAAAATATGAAGCTAATTTTGGTATTACCAACAACTCTATTGAAGTGAAATCTATTTACTTGTCAACTTACCGTGTATAATAATGGATTGCATTTATTTTGCTCTTTGCTGGGCACCCAAAGCACTTTACAATTCCACTACTCATTCACTCTCACATTCACACATCAGTGCAGGAAACCACGGTTATAGCCACAGCTGCCCTGGGGTAGACTGACAGAAGCGACGCTGCCATATCGCACCATTGGCCCCTCTGGCCAACACCAATAGGTGGTAGGGTAAAGGGTCTTGCCCAAGGACACAACGACCAGGACAGAGAGAGCTGGGGGACAGAACCAGCACCCTTCTGTTTATAGATGAGCTTCCCAACCCCCTGAACCACGGTCGCCGCAATGACTTGTCTTGACTGGGCATCTAGAATCTTTTGGTGCTGACCCTTAGCAGGCAACAGCCATGAAACTCACAGAACAGGATTGAGAAAGTCACTTGCGTGTTATGGAAGTATCCAAATTTGACCACAGCATGTTATTCTTACTTCATTCTTACATAACTATAAAATTAATGAAATTTTTGCAATGAATTTAAAATACAATTTACTGATTTATTTCTTTTCTGCAATGCATCCTGTAACAGTTGAAACCATTATTTTGTCTAATCAGCATTTGATTAGGTATTCTATATACTTAATGTAAAATCTGCCGATCAGATTTTTCTTCTTTTTTTTAAATTGGATTTTTTTTTTTAAATCCAATCAAGACCTGACAAATAGATCAACCGAGACTAACTAAATGTTTTGAAATTAAGCTGTTTTAACCAAATTTGAAAACAATGTCATTTTTATATAATGTACCTTTTAAAAGTTTTCTTCTATATATATATATTTTTTTTTGCTTTGTAGATTTGTGCGGAATTCTCACGCATTACCACTGTTAGCAGAGCTGCCCTGTGCAGCATTTATGGCATAATACTTTTAAGGGAGAATAAAAAGTCGACACATACATCTCATACCTGACGGAGGACTCTACCACAACCCCTCTCCAGTCCATTCACAGAGTCATTGCATGGTAAGACATAGATTGGATGTGGGCGGGGCCTTTTACCGTCATTTTATTGAGACACAAAGTACAAACACCTGTGGACACATAATCCAACAACCACCAAGGATCTCAGGGGACCTTTATGACTGCCCTCGATACTTACTGATTAAGCTGTATCGAATTAGAAAAGCTGCTTTCCGCAATGACATGGATTCCCTGTTGCAGGAGTTTGATGAACAGGTAATATATATAAAAATGTATTGGTGTCTGGTTTATGAGGAACCTGAAATTCCCACTGTAACGAAAGATATTTTAACAATTTTTTACATCAATTTAGTAAATATTTAATAGTTTTCAGAAAGTGTGTCCTGAATGGGATTATAAGATAACAAGCAGGGCTGTGTGTTTGGCAGATGGCAGGTCATGACAGACAGTTGAACTCTCATCCCACTCATGGCACTTTTTGTTACACATGTTCTAATAAGTGTGCTACATTTCTTGCACATCAAAATTACTTTTTAAAAAAAACTGACAAAACCATGAGCAATTATCTGGAATAACTAATTTCAACATCTTATTTCTTAAGGCTGTATTTTTAGCAACAAAACTTAATGTGTTTTAAAAACAAAATGGTAGGTTTATAAATGAGACTGAGTCTTATTTGATTTCCTTGTTTTAGGTCTCAAACATAGTCCAGCATCGACGAACAATCAGTTTGGAAGGGTTACCGATATTTGTTCGCGACGACGAGACCAAACTCTTCTTAACATGTCTGGTGAGCATATCAAGATAGGTTTGATATTCTGCCTGACAATACCACACTTTTAAAATTGAATGAGTAACATTTGTTACAAAAAATTTGCCTTTTTTGTGTTTTTGGAAGGACTTTATTTGTGGCTGAATGTTGTCAGTATGTTAAAAATGGCTGATCTCAAAAGTCAACATTGTCAGTGGTGCAGTTGTGTTTGAACACAAAGTTATTTGAAAATCAACTCTGTAAACATTCATTGGTAAAACAGGGAGCACCTCATGGAAACTATAAAAGATACTTTTTCTAAACTTTAGGAAATCAATTGGCAAAACAAAACAAAAAATGTGTTGTGTAAACTTTAGGAAATACGTTGCCAAAACAATAAAATATGAGTTAAGAAAAAGCACAATTATTAATTTTGTAAACACAAAAACATTAGCTGAAGCAACTTTGCTCCTAAACTTGAAATTATAAGTTATCCATCAGAACCTAAAAACATAAATGCAGTGGGTTGCCTTGAGTTTTCGCAACGTTATTTTTTTTTTACAGTGTGGGAAAGAGCAAAAATCAAAATGAGCTTTCTGCACATTACTCACAAACTCTGAAACTTTACACTTATGAACTGAACTGTTACCTTAGAGTTGCTGTGAATACATCTTATGCAGTTCATTTAGTGTCCTCATGGTCCAGAAGCAGCAGCGTGACGAGCTGATGAAGGTAACAGGGAAGTGGTGAAGCTGAGGATGTCAGTGTTCTGTCAGTCGTCGTCCTGGCAACATGAAGATTACATCTGTGTCTCTGCTCCTCGGTGAGTCAAACACTGAAGTCCTTCACTCATCTATCACAGATTTATAACCCAGTAACAGAGTGTGAGCTGCTCAGCAGCTGGATGCTCTCACTGACTGAGCTGATGATTCTTCTAAAATGAAATCTCTTCATGTGTCATTTACGCGAGAGGCAGAGTTCACTCTTCTTCTCTTAGTTTGTTTTTGTTTTATTTGATGTTTGTTTTTCAAGTTGTGAAGAGGAAATTAGTAGAAATGTTTTCAGTCTATATGTCAGCTCACACTTTTAACTGAACTGTACGAATACCTGTGGAATGAATAGAAAGTGAATACTCACAGGTGTAAAGCAGGACGATGAAAGTGATTTTCTATCATTGCCTCACTAATAGTTTGTTTGTTTTTCTGCTCACACATCATTCTTATCTCCCATCATGTAATCTGGACGGACTCAGAGAGTTGGAGCTTTATGCCCAGTTTAACATGATGACTTGCATAGATATCAGACGACCTCTTTTCATCAGATATCAGCTTTCACTCAGGAAACCACAGCTGCTAGCTGCATGTACTAAATGTTTCTCTGACCAGCCTTTGTTACGCAGTCTTCACTTCCTCTGTTGTAAACAAATTGTCCGTTATCTTCACTTAATCTAATTTAATTTCTCTGAGAGTTCGTATGCTTTGTTATTTTGATGATTCAAACATGAGCAGACAGAGACTCACACAGGACGTAAACCTGCAAATAACAGCAATAAAAACAGCTTCTGCAGGCAGTTCATCCCACAGCTGAGGTGGAATGAACACCTATAAACCATGAGCAGAGTTGGAACTCAGAGCAGCCGAAGAGTAAACTTTCAGAAGTAAGTACTGAATATTATGTCACTTATTTATGCGCAAATGTTTTTATAATGAAGAACATTAAAACATTGCTGTTGGCCACATGTCGGGAAAGTTATGTGACAGTGATGTTTGTACTAACTTGGTTTTAAAGCCTTTACTTCATACGCCGTTCGATAGTCGACCTTAATCTTACAGAGAATGTGATGATTTCATGTATAATTAAAGTCAGTCATATATCCACAAACACAACAAGCTGAAAGTCAGTGATGCTGCTCTGTTTGCAGTCCTGAATATCACGGCACCAGCAGGATTCACTGCACTGTTAATGTTAGCTATGTTATATTGCTGCCTCTGTTCGGTGGTGTCGAGCCAAACGGACTTTAACGTGTGTTTGAACGAGCTGACGGTTCACTCGTTAAGCTGAAAGAAAGATGCTTTAATCACAGCAGTCACACATGTGTCCACTGCACCATCTGGAACTCTTCTTGTTTAGCACTCGTAATAACACAAACACTAAATCCTCCTGTTTGTAGCAGTGTGTACACCTGAGACTGTCACCTGTCTGTCTGTCCTGCACTCTCTCTCTGTTTCTTTCTCTCTGATTGTGGAATAAAAGTATGAACATGTGTTTATAAGTTACACTTGTGTTTGAATCCTGCAGCTTATCACACATTTGATTTCCATGTGTGACGACTGCAAGTGTCCAGAGTGAGGACAGACTGAGGGACACACTGCTGCATATCATCTATGAGGCTTTGCAGCCCTGATGATCCACCAGGACAAACTCAGCAGTGTGTGAGGAAGAGGAGGAGGAAGAGCCAGCAGCAGCTGACAGATGGAGAGAATAGACAGACTGTTCCCTGTTTGTGAAGCACTGCTAGGAAAGTTTAACATAACTGTCTGTCCTGAATCAGTCTTATTAGGTAATGTTCAAATAATGTGATCATCCCAGTGTTTCCAGTGTGGGAGAAAGTACTCAGGGCCTTCAAGTTACACACTATGAAAGGCAGCAACAAGTTTAATGTTCAGAAACCTAAAGTCTGTATCAGCAGCAGAATGGAGCTAAAAATAAATGTTGGTTTCAGTTCTATGAAGCTTTGAGGATTTTGGATCAGTAGCACTGCTGTGTGTGTTGCATCATATTGCTGTAATTGTTTATATGCTTTATATATTCTGAGCTAAGTTGATCTATAGTGTTGCCAACATACTGAAACAAAAAATATTTGTCTATTATGTATAATACATCTATATATACACTGTCAAAGATACTTGTCTTTGACTGAAGATTTGGGTTATAGGACTTCAGTCTCATGAACAACATGAGCTAATTGTTATTTACTAGCTAATCTTAAAATAACTGTTCAGTACAGAAATGAAGTCCAACAATCATGTGTTACAGTCCTGTGGTCTCAGCCCTCAGATACTTATTAAACCACACAAAGCTCATGTAGAAACAAATGTAATCTGTATGAAACGTTTCCAGCTGTTAGTATCATGGTTTCTAGGCAACCTGGGCAGCGCCACGGAGGCTAGACCATCCCATTTCACAAGCCTCGCACTTCCGGCCTTAGCGGTCTTTGAGTACCCGGCACTTGAGGGACCGTTAAGGCTGCTTACTTTAAGGCTGCAGACCCTGAATTGGGATACAGCCAGTGTGTGTCCAAACATTTGGCTGGCAGCTTTCAAGACAATGTTTCATATATTCAGCTTCAGCTATTTGCTCTAATGTGTGACTTTCAGAAAAGAAGTTGGTGTGGCTCTTTGGCTAGGGGTATGATTCGTACTTAGAGTGTGAGTGGTCTTGGGTTCAAATCCTAACAAGCCCACATCACATCTGTAAAGTTATTGTGTGTTGTTTAGGTTTCATCCAGCAAAAAATCTTGTTGTCGACAGCCACACATGTACCTCATACAGATGTAGCTAAGAAATCTGATATGAAAGACGTCATTGGTCTTTTTTCCATTTCTAACAATTTTAGTTCTCCAACAAGTTTTTTGAAGATAATTATTTGTCTTTCATGTTGGCCTAACAAAATAACACAGAGTATTATTTTGGATTAAATCAGAGGGTTCAATCCAAACTTGTGCACAGAACTACAAAAATACACAGCTTTCTATCAAATATTATAAATGTGTAACTCTTTGACACAACATTAACAAAATGCATGTGGAAAAATGCACATACATTTTTTTCTTTTGCACAAAGGGACCAAGATTGAACATCAGTAAATATTAATACTTTACTATCACAAAGGAATCTATTTCAGTGCTTTCTGCACACATGTAGCTTATGTACCAACTTTTATTGATTATTGATTAGCATTCAAATATCTCAGTGAATCCAGAATAAATTAAGTAAATAAATAAAGGTGTGCAAACTTGATTACAGCAAAATTCTGAAATGCCATATCAGCTGTTATTTGGAGTGTAACTAAAGCAAAAAGTAATTTAGTTAGAAAAATAATGCTGTGAAATTATTTTAGTCCTTGCCAAGCTCAATACAGGAAGGCTACACAGATAAAGGTCAGTAAAAATAGTGTTCAAGCTTGTGGTTTATTTTCCGGCTCTACATAAGAAATCCGAGCTGGCCGAGTGAGATCTCGAGGGAGAACAAAGGGAAGCGGCGGCGGCCTAGAGGGAAGCGAGCCGGCGTCAGGAACAGGCTGAGAGCTCGTGCACACCGCACACCTCTGCCTAGCATCCTGCTCGCCAACGTCCAGTCACTGGAGAACAAGCTTGACGACCTCAGGGCCAGGATAAAGTTCCAGAGAGACATTTGGGACTGCAATCTCCTCTGCTTCACCGAGACATGGCTGAACCCAGCGGTGCCGGACCACGCCATCCAGCCGGCCGAGTTCTTCTCGGTTCACCGCATGGACAGGACACGGGACTCGGGGAAGTCAAGGGGAGGCGGCGTGTGTTTAATGGTGAACAACAACTGGTGCAACAGTGCGAACGTTGTTCCTCTCACACGCTCCTGCACACCAAATCTGGAACTACTGTCCATCATGTGTCGTCCTTTTTATCTACCTCGGGAATTTACATCGGTCATTGTAAGTGCCGTTTATATTCCACCACAAGCGGACACGGTCACCGCCTTATGCGAGCTGCATGAGGCACTCACACAGCACCAGACACAACACCGGGACGCTGCGCTTATTGTGACGGGGGACTTTAATAGCGCCAACCTCAAACGCGCAGCGCCGAACTTTTATCAACACATCACCTGCCCCACCAGGGGTGAAAGGACACTGGACCACTGCTACACTACGGTCAAGGACGGCTACAAGGCACAATCCCGCCCTCCGTTTGGCAAATCTGATCACGCCGCCATCTTCCTCATGCCAAAATACAAACAAAGGCTGAAACAGGAAGTTCCGGTTCAGAGGAAGGTCGCGCGCTGGACGGATCAATCGGTGGCCGCGTTACAGGACGCACTCGATGACGCAGACTGGGGCATGTTCAGAAACAGCTCCGACGATGACGTCAACGTGTTTACGGAAGCGGTTGTGGGATTCATCGGGAAACTAGCGGATGATACCGTGGAGACAAAGACTATCACAACGTTTCCCAACCAGAAGCCGTGGGTGGATAAAACCATCCGCGACGCTCTGAGATCCCGCACCGCTGCCTACAACACGGGACTCACGACGGGGGACATGGACCCGTACAAAGCCGCGTCATATAACGTGCGGAGGGCGGTGAAAGAGGCGAAGCAGCGCTACGGGAGGAAACTAGAGTCACAACTCCAACAGAGTGACTCTAGGAGCCTGTGGCGGGGACTAAGGACAATAACGGACTATAAAGCACCAACAACCGGTATGACGAACGCGGCCGTGACTCTGGCAGACGAGCTGAACACTTTCTATGCTCGCTTCGAGGCTGCAGCTAAGGTCTCCAACAATGCTAGTGTTAGCGGCGCTAACGGCTGCAGACAGGAAGATACTGCCAGCACCGGAAACGTGCTCGTCATCTCCGAGCATGAAGTAAGGAGAGCCTTCAAGAGAGTGAACACCAGGAAAGCAGCATGACCAGACGGCATCCCAGGTCGTATCCTAAGAGACTGCGCATACCAGCTAGCTCCTGTGTTCACTGAGATATTCAACATCTCTTTATCTCAGTCGGTGATCCCCACATGCTTCAAAGAGTCCATCATTGTTCCTGTCCCGAAGAAACCCCACCCTGCTTCTCTCAATGACTATCGCCCTGTAGCCCTCACCTCAGTAGTGATGAAGTGCTTTGAACGCCTGGTCAGAGACTTCATCATTTCTTCACTACCAGACACACTGGACCCACTACAGTTCGCTTACCGTCCAAATCGTTCCACAGAAGATGCCATCTCTCATCTCCTCCACACATCACTCACTCACTTGGACACTAGAAGGGGGAATTATGTTAAAATGCTCTTCATAGACTACAGCTCTGCATTTAACACCATAATTCCCTCCACACTCACCACCAAGCTGGAGCATCTGGGACTCAGCTCATCTATGTGTCAGTGGATCTCCAACTTCCTAACTGGCAGACCACAGGCAGTAAGGATGGGCGGACATGTCTCAGCCTCCACCACTCTCAGCACTGGAGCCCCCCAGGGGTGTGTTCTGAGCCCCCTGCTGTACTCTTTGTACACATATGACTGTGTGGCCACTACCAGCTCCACCACCATCATCAAGTTTGCTGACGACACCGTCGTGGTGGGCCTGATCTCTGATAACAACGAGACGGCCTACCTGAAGGAGATTAGGAATCTGGAGAACTGGTGCCAGAGGAACAACCTCCTTCTAAACGTCAGTAAGACAAAGGAGCTGATAGTGGACTTCAGCACTAAGCAGGAGAGGAACTACCAGACCCCCGTCATCAACGAGTGCCCAGTGGAGAGAGTGGACAGCTTCAAATACCTCGGAGTTCACATCACGCAGGACCTGTCATGGTCCTGTCACATCAACACCGTGGTGAAAAAGGCCCGACAGCGTCTACCACCTCAGACGCTTGAGAGACTTCCAACTGCCCTCCAAGGTGCTCAGGAACTTTTACTCGTGCACCATAGAGAGCATCCTGACGGGAAACATCTCAACCTGGTTCGGGAACAGCACCATGCAGGACAGACGAGCTCTACAGAGGGTTGTGCGGTCAGCTGAGCGCACCATCCGCTCCGAGCTCCCTGACCTGCACTCAATCTACAGCAGGCGGTGCTGGACCAAGGCCAGGAAGATCGTGAAGGACCTCAGCCATCCCAACAACAGACTGTTCTCTCTGTTGAGGTCAGGAAAGCGATTCCGCTCCCTGAAGACCAACACAGAGAGACTGAGGAGGAGCTTCTTCCCGCAGGCGATACGGTCTCTCAATCACACCACCACACAGTACTGACCCACACATATGGTTCTTACACACACTCTGGACTTTCTGGACTTTGGTTTTGCACAACACTGGTCACTATATTCTTCATTTCCGGTTAATACTTGTACAGCTACTGTTATTGTGTATATATTTATTTATATTTAGATTTCTTCATACATTCTTATATAGTTCTATATTGTGTATTGTGTATTTTGTTGTACAGTTATTTTATTTTCAACTTTAATTTATATATTTTATCTTATTCTTCCCAGTTAAATTTACCCTTCATTCTAATTTGTGTTGTACAGTTATTTCATTTTTAACCTTAATTTATATTTTATTCCTTCCTAGTTAAATTTACACTTTTTAATTTTTCATATTTATTTCCTATCTTATTCATAGCCTTTTCCTTTTTTGTTTTCTTTAGGTCACGAGCAGTTGTCCAAGCATTTCACTACATATCGTACTGTGTATGACTGTGTACGTGACAAATAAAATTTGAATTTGAATTTGAATTTGAAATGCTTCAACCATGAGTGGTGACAGTGACTGATCATCATTTATAGATGTAAGCGGCTGGTTGTTTGTGTAAATGAACTGCTGCTACTGCTCTAATCTAACTGAGTTGCTCACAGGAGGCTTTTACAGCTATGACCTATGAACAACATTGATTTACCACAGAGTGAAATAATGTACGCATGGCACCAAATAAACACATACCAGACACGATTTAGGCTTCAGGAAGGTAATCCATGGATGATCTCTGTAACACGAACAACACAAGCAACATGAGTACTACCAATTCAGGCTAAGGCAGGAGCAAAATGTATGCAACTCCTACCTGTAACATCGGGGGAAGTTAAGTGACCGAAAAGCCGGATGACAACAAAATGACAACAGGTGAGCAATTCAGGGACGCTCAGATGGCATCTAATATTTATAGCAGCGCCCCATAATGTGCTTGACTACTAGTGGGACCAAAAGCCAATAAATATTATATTGTGGGTGCATTTTGAACAAGTTGCACGAGGGACAGGCTTTTGTGACAGACGCCTAAATAGAGAGAGTTACAGTAGTCAAGACGTGATGATATGAAGGCATGGATAGCGGTTTCCAGATCTTTAGATGACAAGATATTTTTCAGTTTAGCAATGCTTCTCAGTTGGAAAAAACTGCTACGAACAACTGAATGTATTTGTTAGTCCAGCTTGAGGGTATAATCAAAAATGAAACCTGTTACAGGGAATTCCACAGATGTTGTCCTTTAATGCATACTCTCTTCATCAATCTTACAAGGCCCGCTTGAATGGCTGCTGCTTATCATACATGAAGCACAGTGTTCCCACGACCTGTAACGTTGCAAATTGTTAGAGAGGTAAAAGATATAAGCTCTGTCCATACACTCACGTGCAAGCAAGAAAATAAACTTAGGACAGCCAAGACAATTAGAGAATAAAATTCCCTTTTTTCTTTTTTTTCCCTTTTGTCCCCCCAAAACTGTAACAGTCAGCATGAACACATTACCATAACATGAAAGCATTACCAACATGAACTGTTGAAAACTTAAACAATAGACATGTTACAACAGTAAACTACACAAAATACATAAAAATGCAAATAAGGTCACTTCAGGTCAAATCTGTCACTCTGAAAAGGGTTGGTCCAGCTATTGCCTGACCAGTCAGTGGTGACTCTAGGCACACATCTCGGTCTGAGGTTATAAGAACCTCCAAAAGCACTCCCACTGTCATCAGGAGGTAAGCTGTTAACCGCTGTCTGCAGAGCAATGTCAGCAGACTCTTGCGAAGAGTTCCAGTCCAAGAAAAGTGGGACAGTATCAGCAGGAGAGACAATAGTGTTTTTATCAACAGCATCACAGTCCCCATATGGAAAAGAAATAGTAAAAAGTTATATGTGATTACTCATGAAAGTGGCCACTTTCTCATTACTTTCATACATTGTTTTAGTAAGTGTCCAAAACATACAAGTTTCATTCTATAATTTTTCAAGGGATCTTGAAAAACTCTTATATGCTTTTCATACAAGTTTCACACAAGACAGATACAAACTTTATAAGATTTATATATATCTTTTCCTTAAGGGTCACTACGGTCTGGGTCTGAAAGAGCAAGAGACAAGCTGCTATCTGGAAGACTGAGATCCAAAGCTTACGAAGCCTTTAGATTTGTATATTTGCCAGATAAAGCTATGGCCCAGGTGTAGAATAGTTGCAGGTTTGCAACATTCTCTCCAGTGTCCACTGTGGTGAGACAGTAATTTGCACCACACATCCTCTTGGAGATAGAGTAGGGACCAGTGTAAAGGGGGGGGGGGCAACTTCGCAGAAAAGTTGGATGATGCATCTGATTTGGGGTGCAACTTTACTCTGACTAGGTCTCCAACTTCATAAGAGACCAGGCGACATCTCAGATCATAGAAATGCTTTTGTCGTTTATGACTCTCTACAAACACCATGCTTGTACTAGTTAACTCTAGCCCTAACCCTAACCCTGATCATGACCATCCTGAAGTGAAGCTCTCAGGTTATCTGAGTAAGACGTTTCAGGGTCATTCAGTCCTTCCCAGGAGGGCTGAGTAATGAGGTCCTAGGGCGTGTCCAACTCTCGCTCATAGAGCATCATAGATGGTCTCAGGCCTGTGCTCTTGTGAGGCACAGTACACAGTGCAAAACAGATCTGGGGAAGATATTTGTCCCATGAAGCATGCTTATCCCCAACATATGCTCGAATGGCTGTCTTCAAAGTGTGAGTTACACGATCAGTTGCATAAGTTTGAGGATGGTACGCAGTTGTTAGTCTGTGTTCAGTTCCAAATGTTAGCACAACATGCTCAAATAGTTGATGAAAGGTGTTCCCCTATCAGAAACAAGGTAAGATCGAGCAAAAATGTCAGTAATGAACTTGTTAGCAGCAACCTGAGCAGTAGCTTCTCTTACAGCACTCACTTTGATCCATTTGGAGAAATAGTCCACAAAAACAAGGATATAAGCATTCCCTCTTTGTGTGCAGGGCAGTGGGCCAACATAGTCTACACACGTGTACTCCCATGGTCTTTGTGGTTGGATAGGGACTATAAGGTCTGCTGTTTTTCTTTGAGTTGGCTTTGTGGCTTGACACAAAAAGCATGAGACCACATACTTTTTCACATCATAGTTCATGTTTTTGCCAGAAGAATGTGAGAAGCAAGCATGCCAGCGTTATTGCAATGCCCAGATGTCCGGCTGTAGGATGATCGTGGTAATACTTGAGCAGATAACCAAGGAGTGCAGTAGGAGCTGTTGTGGAAGTTTTCCACTTAAATAAAGCCTGCACACGAGCGATGAGCGGTAGCTAACATTCTTTAATTAAACACACAAAGAACAGACAACCAAGCTTGATGAAGTCCCTGCATGTCCGCGGGACAGACGGTCAGCAGAGTCTCTCGAGCCTAGCATGGCTCTCAGTTAAATACCTTCTCCAGGAACAAAAGGCACAGCTGTTTCACACCTTAAGGTTCACACTCCCTTGCTACCTCCCAGAGTCCTCGAAGACACAAAAGACTCTTCCTGTGGAGTTCCTGTTTCCCCCAACATCCTTACTGCACCCCCTATTAACGTATGAGTGTCAGACATGTTAAAATCCAGTGGCACCAAGGCATCATACAATAATGTGATTAATACATAAGTGAAAGAAATTCCTATACAGAGCAAACAGTTTAATCTGCTTGAGTGGGTGGAGGCCACGTACTTCTTCAGATGATTATCCTCCTCAGTTTGTTGGTCACTTTCCAGCTGATGGAGCAATGAGCCTGTGGCTGGGTCCTCAAGCTGCAATTGACGAACATGCGGGCGGTCCAAAACAATTACAGAAGATAGAGCACGAAGGTCCATGCTTCCAATCACAGCATAGGGAGGGAGAAGATCGATAGGGGCATCCACATCTGGGAGGGGATTACGTGAAGGGGTATTGGGCGCCTGATTACGTTCTCCAGGTTTGTGGATAATGCTGAAGTCAAAGTCATGAAGGCAAAGAGACCACCGAGCAAGCCTGCGGGGATTTGGTCAAGACATCAACCACTTGAGGCTGCTGTGGTCAGTGTAAATAGTTACATGCACGCCCTAGACATTGTACAGCACTTTGGTCAACATTGCTGTCATAATTAAATGTGCTATATAAATAAATAACCGATAAATGATTTATGGCTTAAGATTAAAGGCAGATGGTATAGTTGCCGTGCTAAGCTGGTCCCTAATCTCACTGGCACTTAGACATCCTCTTTAGAAAACCTTTATGTTTGGCATGATTGTAGCTAAAAGGTTTATTCTTAGTTCCTGGAAATGTCCCTTTTTTGGGTTTGGTTGAGATGATTGCATGTTTGTATGTTGAAGAGGTGCTTTATTGTCTGGATGACACTCACATTAAATTTGTCAAAAACTGGGGCCCTTTCTTCAATCATATTAACGGGGATTCAACATAATCTTCAACCTATTTGACTGCACTTTACGTTTATATGAAACCGCACTTCTGCCGGACCCTGATTCCATCCTGGACTTGTTCCCCACATCTTTTCGACTCAGTGAACTCTTTGTTGCCTTGTCTAACTTCACACATAAGATCATCTTCTTCAGACTCTAGGGTTTGTCTTTACTTTTGATTTGGACTCACCAACTAGTGTGGGTTTTTTTGATTTCCTTTCTCTGTGTTTGGATGTTTTGTTTTGTTTTAAAATTTGTTTCTTTCGTCTGGTGTGATTTGGTGTGGTGTAATTTTGAATTTAAAATCTTATAAGTAAACATAAAAAAAACCCAAAGAAAAAAAAACAACAGGACAAAAACACCACAGCTTAGTTCCTGTTCCACACATCTCTGTTCATCATCAAACACGCTGCAGTAAAAGTATTTATTATGCTGTAAGCTATGATATGATAACAAAAAAGAGTTTCATCACAAAGTAAATCAAATAAAAGAAGTTCAGATGATGATGTTTCAGGAGTAACTAACACATGACCTGATCTGTAAAAAGTAATGACATCACCAAATCAAATCACCAAAAGATTAGAAAAAAAAGTTAGTAGCTCTTCCTAACAGTTTTTATCTGATTAATAAAATCACATTTGTTCCTGTATTGATTTAATGAGAAGAAATGAGACTTGCTGAGGCCTTTTATACACTTATTAACTATAGCATGATTATGGCTCAAACGTACAAGTGCAACGTGATTTGGTTTAGAATAGAATGGAATAGAATTCAACTTTACTGTCATTGCACATGTCACAAGTACAAGGCAACGAAATGCAGTTTGCATCCATTCAGAAAGTTCTTTAGCGATAATATAGATATAATACAGAATATAGCTCTATTATAGGTATGTTACAATATACATGGTATGTTATGAGTATACTATAAGTATGTACAGGGTATAGCTGTAGCGAGTGTACAAGCTATGTACAGGCTACGGGTTTCAGTATATTTATATTTGATGATTCATTACTCATCTTTTACTTTCAAATTCACGCTGATGTATTCAGACTAAAGCTCTTTCGAACACCCTCTGAGCATCATCAGCAAGCTCATCAAGGATCAATTCCAGAGTTTTGCAGTTTTCGTTGAAAGAGAAAATCAATGCTAATGGGATTCCAAAAATTGGAATATATCTGGATGCTGCAGTTCTTGTAGCTCTGTGTTTAAGTTCGGTCAGTGCCTGCTGGACGCGCTCTTTAGTTATTTCTGCTGCAGCCAGTGGTGAATTGATGACAGCACACAGATCAGCGTATGGCACACCTGTTCTGGCAGAAAGTCTCTTCAGAGATGACACATTGAGACCAAACGCGAAAACATATTCTGTGACAGCACTAACCAGCACAGCAAGATCAACAACCATGGAAAGCCCAGGAAGTGGAACAGCTGATCCAATTGCAGACAGAGTAGCGTAGTAATATACTTTGTTCTGAAAAGCTTCCTTCTTCTTGATGATGATCTCTGGGTTGATGTTGGGCATGACAAACAGCAGAGTGTCCCTCTTGTTCTTAGGAAGGTCTCTCTCTAAGGTCTGCTGCAAGAGAGGGAAGTCATACAGGTGGAGCTCAAAGCTAGACACCAGGAAGACCTTTGGAGACTCGATGCCTAACTGTGCAACTCCTGTGTCACAGAAGAAACACACATAAAGATAATGTAAAAAAATGCATATAATATGAAGTCCTATAAAAACAACAACAAATCATTAAAAACTTGGATCTGAATGTTTTTTAAAAGTGAATCTCAGATATCACTGAGATTTCAGTGATGAGACACTCACTGTGAACGCAGTCTTCTCTGATTACTTTAAGAGTCTCCTCTTCACTGAAGTCTGTCTCTCTTCTCTCAGCTCGTATATCATTGTCAATTTTTGAGAGAACAAAGTAGAACTTTTTCTCCATCCTCTCAATCTCTTTTACAAGTTTCACGTCATTTTCTGTAAAGCGAATGCCTGAGATAATGATGAAGAAGTCAAACTTCTCAAATCCAACAAGCTTCAGGTACTTATCAGCTGGAAACTTGGTGGTGCCGATTCCAGGAATATCCCATAAAGTAACATTGAGATAGTTTGGATGGGGATATGGCGTACACTCTAAGGTTGCTTCTGTAATACCAGTAGGCGCAGCTTTCTCATCATCATTGGACAGCCCTCTGAGGGCATTAACAAAGGTGGATTTACCAGATCCAGTTTCTCCTGTGATGGCGATATTTAGTGGAATATTATTTAGTGTTTCTAAGTATTCTTGAATCCTTGCGGCTGCTGCAGCAGTGTCGTTTTCCAGGTCTTCTCTAACTCCAGGAATTTCTTCTGGATTCAAATCATTTAGATCCTCCATGCTGATCCTTAAACAGAAGAAGAAAACCTGAGAAAATGTCACTTTTATCTTCAACTAAAGAATATGTATATAGAGTATCTACTTCTATTCAATGTTATCGCTTAAAATCATAGATCACATGTTTTTGTTTTTATTTTTTGGGGGAGAGTAAAACTGTCAGACTTTTTAAGTATTAAGCTCAGAAACTGTCCTTAGATAAATTCATTTGTTTTGAGATAGATAAGAAGAGTTTAAAAATATCAAAGTTCAGTGATTGAAAACATGTTTGCATTGTTTAAAAAAAAAATCTTTCTTTTATTGTGAATTGCTGTGAGAAATGTAATTTCCTACGGAGATATGGGTCTGTGAAGGTAGCACAGGGTGGAGAAGAAAAAAGTGGTGCCCTAGTTTATTAGTAAATGAGTTTAGACCAATGACTGTAGAAAACATGGACGACCGACAGCTCCCCAAAAATGAAGCCAAAACGTCTCTATCGCCCCCTGGTGTCTGGCTGCAGTATAGGTCATAAACCCCGCCTCCTCCATGTTAGTGGATGGGACTGGGGTCAGACTAAAATAAATTAATTCTCAGATAATTTTTTTCCAAAGATTCTTTCTTTTGTTATCAATAGTTCTCATCACGCTGATTTATGTCCAAGGGGTCTCCTCTCCCATAAGTTTGATTCTAATTCCTACCGCGGTGATGTTAAATTGGGGTGAAACGTCATCATAACAGCTTTGACTGACAGCTGCAGTTACGAGGAAACTTGCGTATCTCTGTCCGGGAATAGCAAATTTAGCTGTGAGAGAAGGGCCAGCGTTTACGCTACGAAAACACGCCCGACTGTTTTAACCTGACAGACTGAACAAGTCTGTCCCCCTATTCAGCAAGTGAAAATAAAATAAACAATAAAAGGTGAATCAAATAGACCATTACGGCAAGGCTGGGATGGTCAATTTGGTAAAGTAAATCCGTTGGGCATCTTTCTTTGCCTTTAGACAATAATTCTGATGGCAAAAGAGCCAAACGGGACAGGCAAAAAAAACCCAAACCTGACAGCCTGAGGTGTTCTTCAGTAAACTGGACTAGCCGACAGAAGGACCTGAGGCCACGCTGCACTTTTTCGGTAAGTTAAATGTGTTTTTAAGCTAATCCGTTACTACCATCCTTAACTCACAGTGGCTGGGAAGTGCAAATCTATACTAGTTATACTAGTGATGTGCAGTCCTGAAATATCGATTCCTCCGATACCAATCATTTATGTTCTAGAATCGATTCTCACCTGAAAATATTTTTTGTTTTGTTTTGGTTTTTTTTGCCTGTCCCGTTTGGCTCTTTTGCCATCGGAGTTATTGTCTAAAGGCGAGGAAAGATGCCCAACGGATTTACTTTACCAAATTGACCATCCCAGCCTTGCCGTAATGGTCTATTTGATCCACCTTTTATTGTTTATTTTATTTATTTTTTTATTTTCACTTGCTAGATACGGGACAGACTTGAATGAGGAAAAGAAAAGGGAGAAAGGAAGAGGGGGGAAAAACAGCAGAGAAGAGGGACGGGGATAAAGGGCAAAAAAACAAAAACCAACTAAATAAGCAGACAAAAAAATACATCTATCAATCACCTGGATCACCTCTTGAGAAAGAAAAGAAAATAAGCAGAAGAAAAAGAGAGCAATACAATAAACAACATTACGATGATATATGGGAATATAACAGTAAATACTAAATATCAAACATTATTGTGCAGCACGTAATATCGACAGCGCACAGTGTGCTTTGAGGTAGGAGCCAAAAAGGGTGTAGTTTGTGTGTGTGAGCACCCGTGTGTACACCTGTGAGCATGGACGCGCTTGTATTAAAAGGTTCCTTCATCTAATGATCTGCTAGAGCAGTGGTTCTTAACCTGGGTTCGATCGAACCCTAGGGGTTCGGTGAGTCAGTCTCAGGGGTTCGGCAGAGCCTCCGCCATGACATGCACGGCTCATTTTGTGCACCAGTAAAAAACATATCTATGTCTTGAATTTGAAAAAAATCACATTTTATTTTTCACTAAAGAGGGGTTCAGTGAATGCGCATATGAAACTGGTGGGGTTCGGTACCTCCAACAAGGTTAAGAACCACTGTGCTAGAGGGTGTGGGGGGGTCACAGCCCCGTCCTCCAGGGCATGCAGCAGGTATGGAGGAGATCAAAACTCCAGACATCCTGAAAATATGTTAAAAGTTTTTTTGTGACCCAGAAAGAGAAATAAGAGTAATATTAAAACTAAGTCGCTGCCGCCATTGTTGGAGACTGGAATTGGCTGGGCTGCGCGATGAATTCTGTGATATGGTTTTTCAATTTTGTTGTCCGGGTGGAAAATCTGGAGAAATTCGAGAGAATGGTGGCTCCGGGAGATTTGCGGGAGGGGCACTGAAATTCGGGATTCTCCGGGAAAAAATCGGGAGGGTTGGCATGTATGGTTGTGGCAACATCACTAACCTTGGCACATCACTTTCAATGTGGGAGGTCAGTACCACAGGCCTGTAATCCTGGGCACCACTGGGACGTGGTGTCTTTGGTACAGGGACAAGGACTGATGTCTTCCACAGCACTGGGACCCTCTGCAGATTCAGACTCAGCATGAACAGTTTATGGAAGACTCCATTTGTCTCTTAACCTGGTCTTGAGTGAAAGTGTATGGGTGGGGGAGGGGTGTCAGGACTTTCACCGGAGGAAAAGGTGCTATGTATAGAGGCCAGGTGGCTACAGCCTGGCCACACAAAGGGGGAGCTACTGGGTCTGATCCGCTGCACTATAGTTTCGCCAGTTGCAAAGCAACCGCTGCAACTACTGGCCTTCAACTCTCTCCTGTCTTTAGTAACTAAGGGAGTTGCTCCTATCTCACAGGGAACTGCACAAATGCTGCAACAGGAGTGCTGGATTTGGGCTGGGCCAGGACACCAGCATCAGGAGTGCCTGTTGACGGAGGTGGAGCAGTTGTCCTGTCTTGTTGACCCTCTTGACACCAGCCCCCGGTCCAGGATGGACGTACCACGTGCCAGTAAGGTGCCATGGGTATACTCGCCAATTAGTTTGCACATGATGCATCCCCTAATTTTGGGGGCAGATTGGGCGGGGTTTAATAAACTGTTAGTGACACATAGCGCCTGTGCTGCACTCATCTGTGACCCGAGCTCATCCAATGCTGACTCAGGAGAGGAGGACACAAAAGGGGTTTACTGTGTGGCCCCGCCTCCACAGGTGATTTCCCACTAAAGCAGTCTCATGAAACTGATGAAACACTCACTTTGTGAGCAGGTGATAAAAATTTAAGGTCACATGGGGCACCCTGACAAAGCACTGACCTAGCTGCATTTCATAATTATCAGAGATAGGCTGTATCGAGTGAGTCATGATACTCACACAGAAGAACAACACCCCGGTTGTTGGTGCCAAAATGCCACCAGGAAATTATTTTCCAAGCATATAGGATGATTAATATGTGATAAAACTCTGGAGAGAATAATGACCGGATTTTATTTGCTGGGCATCTGAGTGACTGTGCACCAAGGGCACGTGTCCTGCTTGCACTGTCAGCTGGTTTACCAGCTGGCCATTCCAAAAGCACTGTGCCGAATAGAGAGCCTAATCTTGAAAGTAGAGATAGTGTCTGTCTCCTGAATCCAAACTGGAAGCTGGCTCCACAGAAGAGGGGCCTGAAAACTGAAGGCTCTGCCTCCCATTCTACTTTTAAATACTCTAGGAACAACAAGTAGGCCTGCAGAGCGAGAGCGAAGTGTTCTAATAGGGTGATATGGTACTACAAGGTAGTGATGGGATTTCCGGCTCTTTTTAGAGCTCCGGCTCTTTCGGTTCGGCTCACCAAAACGATCCGGATCTTTCGGCTCCGAACCGGATCTTCAGGTTGTTTTGTTGCTTTAATTAATTTATTATTAACAATAATATAAAATTATGCACAAAAGGAATTACTAACGTAAAAAAGGGGTTTTATTTATATATGTTTATTAGGGGTGCAACGATATTCGTATCGATATTGAACCGTTCGATACAGTGCTTTCGGTTCGGTACGCATATGTATCGAACAATACAAAATTTGTAATTTATTTTATCAACTTTCCTTCTGACGATGCTGTCTGTGTTGAGCGCTCAGTGAATCTGCGTTCGACTACTCCGCCTAGGCTCGAGAGTGCAGCCTAGGCGGAGTAGTCGAACGCAGATTCACTGAGCGCTCCACACAGACAGCATCGTCAGAAGGAAGAGCGCAGGGCAAGCTAGCGAGACAGAAGTGGACCTCCCCCACCCTCATTCAGATCTGGCGTTTGGAATTATTTTGGTTTTCATGTGACATATGACCCTGAAGGTAAGCGAGTCATGGACTAAAGTAAAACAGTATGTTGGATGTGCCATGCAATGCTCAATTACATGGGTGGGAGCTAGTGTGTTAGCGCAGTTAGCTCGTTAATGTGTTGGCCGTCTAGCCCCATGCACGGGGCGATCGGCGGTAGCTCGTTAACGGAGATTTGCCGATAATTGTGTGCTGTAGTTCCTCACTGTGGCCACTGGAGGGCAGTGAACACTCGTCGCACTCTACAGTCAGCATCACACAAACATTAAACCTGCTGATGTACCTGTAGTGAGACTCTCCTATTCATCTTCTTCTACAGAAACAGCACTGCACCTCTTTTAGCCTCCATTTAAATTGCTAAATTCTCATCTTTATTTGTAAGATGTGTGCACATTCACAGCCTAACCACAAACCAAGAGATGTTTTTTAATCAGTGTAAACTCTGTTAACATACTGACCGAAAATAACAGAATGAAATAACAATAGACTGAGTAGTTCTCAAATGACAGAGAAGAACCACAATATATACCCACATAATGAAGTTACGAGTAATAACAGATGAGGACTGTCACATGATCATAGAAAATGATTATTACAACAGCATAACTTACATAAAATATATTCTCACAAATTGAACCATGTGATTGAGCTCAGGGGGCATTGTTAGATGTACTGTTACCCAACAACTTAACTAAGCAGCAGAGTTCCCCTCAGTGATAATTGTAAAACTACAGTAGGTCTGGGCACTAATGACGAGGCAGCAGTTTTAATATTGTTCAAAGCATAAATTTAATTTTAGCTGCAGTTACATAAACATGTTTATGGTTTCAGCAGTCTGTTTAGGTCATTTCTGATCAGGAGGCACCTCCTTGGTGAGCTGTTACAGACATGTCCCACCACGACGCCTCTGTGCAGACCCAGGATGTTTTATACACATACTTGTGATCACACGGCATTTATGCTTGTTCTTAATTAAACTTAAGATGCAAAAGATAATTATCAACAAAAAAGTTTAAAGTTCAGATAAAGATGTTTGAAGGTTAGCTGTCACAGCAGCTGATCTGCAGGCAGCGCTAAAATTCATGATTACACAAAAAAAAACCCACTGTCATGATGTTTCAGTAAAGTTTATTATTCAGATATAAACTGTGTAAAAGATCACGTTTGTTCCTGTAGCAATATGATAAAGTGAACAACTGGATTATGATTTGGATGCAACATTCAGAAGAGCATCTTGTGTAAAACTCTGCCACAGGAAACATGAGGAGTTACCTGCTGTTACAACCTCTCTGTAAGTGGAAAAGGTAAAAAGGGTTTATTTATATAAAAGTTGATTTACACACTGCAGTTTCAAATGTGTCTTTAAATAATATTCTAACCGAGACATGAAGAATAATATTATTTGAATATGAATTTAAAAGGAAAAAAACGTAAAATTATGATTTACAATCAAAGTAGAAATCTTGTCCCTTAACAGTCTGAAAAAAGCTAATTTGTTTTTATTTTGTGAAAATCCAAAAGTGACTCCTGTCAGACTTTTTTTTGGTTATTAATGCCTATTATCAGACTTGAATGTATTTAAACTAAAACCCTGCATTCAGCAGATCAGATTATCTGAAACAATTATGTTAGACATGATACATATAAATGATATAAGTTATTCTCTATTCATCTAAATATAATATGATCGGATGCACTGAAACTGGCTCAATAATCAGCAGACTGTGTAATGATGAAGTAACACCCAAAGCTAAGGTCACATCAAGCAGATGGGACAGGAAGTCATTCAGCAACCTCACCTGTATAATTATTAAATAATACTTATTATATTACCACATCTATTTAAAATAACTACATTTTCTGTGTCTTATCTTAAAGAATAAAAATGGTGACCAGAGGAAGAAAGTGACTTTAGCTTAATTCATGAGATAAATTAAAATAACTTACACTGAATTTCTGCTGAGGCTGAAAGTGAAGAGAGCAGCACACTGCAGTCAGTGACAAAGTGAGAAGTTGCAGTTTGGCTTTAAGCTTTTGTGGTTAGTCACAGGAAATCCTTGCATCTAACATAACAATGAATCGACCAATCAGCGAGTCTTCATGAGGGCCTCAGTTAGATATGTAAACACAGCTGATTTACAAGAAGTCATGTGTCCATGGCAGAACTCGATGTACTACAGAGAATAGTAAAAATTGTTTTTCTATTTTTTTGTGCTTGTCACACTTTAATGTTTCAGATCATCACATAAATGTTAATATTAGACAAAGATAACACAAGCAAACACAAAATTCTGTTTCTAAATGAAGGTGTTTGTTATTAAGAGGAAAAATACAAACCTTCATGGCCATGTGTGAAAAAGTGATTAATCCCTAAACATAATAACTGGTTGAGCTAACTGAGCAGCAACAACTGCAACCAAGGATTTGCCATAAGTGGCTGTAGGTTTTTAAAGCACCGTGCAGTGTTGTAATTCAACCACATTTGTTTCAAATCAAATCACTTTTATTGTCACGTCACATGTGCAGGTACACCGGCACAGCACATGTGAGTGAAATTCTTGTGTGCAAGCTTCACAAGCAACAGAGGTGTGCAAAGTACACTACAACAGTGGTTCTCAAGCTTTTTGTTAGGCAACAAAAATTTGCAGCATGTGCAGCCACAGGTGGGAGGCCTTTATGTGTAAACAGGAAACTGCAGTCAGAGCTGCTGTGGATCCCGTGTCACTCTGACACCTCACCATCGGAACATCTCCACACAGCAGCTTCCTCCTTCCTTCTCTTCCTCGTATCCAGAGTCGGGTCGTGGAGGCAGAGCATGAGGAAGACTTCCTGTTTCCTCCTTCATGAAGAGGCATCGCTCTGAGAGTGCTGATCATCATCAGATCAATACTCTAATCATTTATGGACTCTCAGACACTCCAGCTACAGATTTCACCGACATCAAGTAACTAAAGAATTAGAATTAGAATTAGAATTAGAATTCAACTTTATTGTCATTGCACAGGTACAGGGCAACGAAATGCAGTTTGCATCCATCCAGAAGTGCTTTAGTGATATAGATATATTACAATATATATTAGCAATAGTATAGATATGTAAGTATATTACAGAAATGGGTCTATTATGGTATGTTATAATGTACACGGTATGAAGTATGTTGTGAATATTCTATAACATCAGTAAAGAATAAATGTTTAGGCTTTCAGTCAGACAAACATTAACAGTAACCTGTCCCATCTATCAGACACAGAGGTGAGCGATGACATTATCAGCAGAAATAAACCTGAATCCAAACAAACTGTTCGTCTCTGAGCCATGTGATGTCAGCACTGACCAGCAGAGGGCGTCAGAGTCACATGATTGAAAATAAAGGCTGTGATGTTTTTTGTCATGCTGTGATTTTCTATGTTTGTCTAAAGAATTAAAAAGCTGAGCTCAAACCGAGCATGTTTAACACAAACCTCTAAAGGAAGGACGTACATCATCACGTGACTCTTCTTCTATCACTTTATTCACACTTACAGACTCCTCATCTCCATCCCTGTTGTCTCTTCTTGCCTCCTCTCTTTTGTTCTCTCCTCGCGCCCTTAATTTTTAATAAATTAGGTTCCTTATTTCTGTTCCCTCTTTATGCCTCATTCTCTCCTTCCTCCTTCCACCATGTCTTCCCCACTCACACATCCTCACTTCTTGTCTCCAGTCTCCTTGTTAAGATAAGATAAGATAAGATAAGACTTTATTGATCCCACGACAGCTCAGGTACAGATATCAGAAGGAAATACAAAAATACAAATAAGTACAATCAATTAAAAAAAGATAATACACTATAAACAATTGTAGCATACACAGTATGTGGTTTTAATCAGATGAGAAGTCAAGGCCACAGGCCTGAAGTTGTGCATTTTTGGCACCGGAACCACACAGGAAGTCTTCCACAGTTCAGGAACCTTCTCCAGGCTCAGGCTCAGGTTAAAGATGTACAGGGCCACCTGACAGAGCTGGTTGTTCCTTCCTTCTTTACTCTTTTTACCCTTTTCTTCCTTCACCCTTGACTCCTGCCTCATTACCTCCTCTCTCCTTGTCTCCTCAATAATTTCACTCTTCTTTAATCTCTTCTTTTCTGTCTCCTCCATGTGTCTCCTTGATTCCTGCCTCCACGTTTCCTCCTCCCTTGTCTGTGAGGTTGCATGAAGGTGAAACATGTTCAACACAAACTGATTCTTCACACACATCTGGTGCAAATGTGTGTGTGTTGATGAAGTGTAAAATTCACAGCAGCCTAATTGAATTAGACACACACTCGTTTATCCAGCCTGACGAGATCTTTTCCAACAGATGTGAGCAGATGTGTGTGTGTGTGTGCGTGTGTGTGTGTGTGTGTGTGTGTGTGTGTGTGTGTGTGTGTGTGTGTGTGTGTGTGTGAACAGTAATTTGTCCTAATCTATGTCTGCGGGTCAGGTCTGTGTTTCATCAGGACCCATGTGTTCTGCAGGACCATCGCTCAGGTCCGTCAGGTTTAAGAGGACGGGCTCTGCTTCTCACTTCCTGTCACAGACGTCCTGTAGGTTATGTTAAAGATGCGCACACTGCTCTGTTAGTGTCCTCACTGTGTACAGTGGGTCACATCAAGTTTCGGTCTGTTACAGTACAATCTGACTCACTTAAATTGTATCAGTATTTTTTTGTCTCCCGGAGAACTCACAGGATTAAAAGTAGGATGATTTCTAACTGTGCTTGGCAGCAACTGGATGCCTGCAGCCGCTTCCAGCACCACAGCACACAAACATGTATGAATAAGTTATGAAACATGAATCCATTTGGTCTGCGTTCCACAGATCTTTGAACCCTGTGAACATGAAGACTTCTTCTTCTTTGGCTTTTCTAACAAGCTGACGTCTGCCTGATTAGACAGCGTCAGCAGGAAAATACTTCCTGTGTCACCTTCAGTGTTTACACATGTTGCGAGCCAGCGTGCTGTTTGTCTCATAATAAGCTAAGTATACATTATTATTATTATTATTATGACAGAAGTCCTCCCTGAACGGCTGTCCTGCTGTGGACGTTCACTCTAGTCCTTCGTTATTCTTTCATATGTAATGTGAGGGATCAGACCTGAGGTCCTTTTTCATTTGATCCTGATGACATCATCAGTTCAGCAGATCTCCACATGAAACTTTCTGGGCTGAAGAACAGATTTAATCTTATTAGAAACTGAACTCAGATCAGATTTACGGCCATGAGTCACCGTCTGAAGACAAACCAGCAGCAGCTTCATGTGAGCGTCAGTCCGTTTATGTTTGACCTGGTTCTGATCGTTCACTGTAGAAAACCTGACAGAGTGCATTGTGGGTAAACTTTGAAGCTCGTATTAGCTCGTGGGACAGGTTCAGCATGTGACACCAGGAGCATCTCCTACCTGTGAGTCAGTCATGGGTCACGGTACTCTGTGATAATTTAACAGGTGACAAACGTTAAACAAGGTAATGAGATGTGATTTAAATCTGAGAGTTGGTTTACAGGGACCCTGATCGCAGCCGGGCCATGAAGCGTCTCACTGAAACATCTGAATCTGTTTCAGAAGTGAACACACACACACTCAGTCCTCATCTAAAGTCCTTTAGTTCGTTCAACCGTGAAGCACAAACACTTCCTCTCTGCCCCACACACACACACACACACACACACACACAGGTATTCATGTGTGTGCGTTTGATTCAGAGAAAGCAGGAAGTGGTTCGACACACTTCATATATCAGAGAGCGTGTCCATGAAGGATGCTCATTGTGTCTACACCACACACACACAGCTGTTTCACCACTTCAGAGGACTTCACACTCACTTCCAGAAAACTCAAACAAAAATCAAAGCTGACATTTTAAACTCTTATGAGGACATATGAGTGTCTGAACAGATATATGTCCCCACACTAATAGGAAGACAAGCACATGCACACATTTTTCAGGGTCGTCTGGTTCAGGCTTCAGATAATCACCCATCAACTACAGCCCCTCATATGTGTGTGTTTGTGAGGACACTGTGCAGCAGAGACCTTCACGGGTTTGCTGACCTGGTTTCAGGGTTAGAGTCCCAGCAGTGAGCGACCTCGCAAACACAGCAGTGTGTGTGTGTGTGTGTGTGTGTGTGTGTGTGTGTGTGTGTGTGTGTGCTGCACAGGAAGCCCTTGTCAGAATAAAAGTTTAAACGTGAGAGCGTGCTGCTGTTGGACTTCCTGAGAGCAGCAGGTCAGAGAGTAAAGGATGATTTCCTGTCATTCTTTTTAAAGTCACGTTGGTGTGAGCGTTAATAAATGCTGCTGAGGTTAAACTCAGATTACCTGCTCGTCTGCAAAAAGCTCCTCTTTTGTTTTCCTAGTTTGTTGCTCACAGGATGTTTTCATGCCTGCAGTTTGTTACTTTGGTCTGAAAACCTCACACACTAAAAACAAACAAACAAACTTCAGACCACACGAGAGCTCCGACTTCCTGCTCAGGTGTTATGGATCAAAACCTGAATCATGGTGTGACAAACGTGAGTGTGACCATGTTATTGCTCTTGGCTCTTGATTCATTTTGATTTGCACACATCAAATCAAACCCAAGTTCATTCAAAGCACCTGCGATTAATTTATTCTGTATCCATGGGGACCTGACTAAACACTGACCTGCAAGCTGCTTTGCAACCCACCTCCAGCCTATCATCTCCATTTCATGCTCTGACTTAATGTCAAAGCTCTATCCTTTTTTGGTTTTCCATGTAAAAAACAAATGAAATTCCCAGAGTGACACCGCCACACTGAAAATCTGCTCGTCTCCATGTGGAACAACAATGCTGTTTTAAATAAAGAGCTCCTATTCTGGGCCTGTAGCACAGTTTGTTTGCCTCTCAGCATCAGCAGAGCTCCCACACATCCGTCCTCTGTCACTAAGCTGGGGTCTGATTACACCAGACAGGAACATCCTCCAGTTTGCTGCTCTGCTGCTTCCCTGCACAAAACACACCTGGCAACAGGTGAGATCATGTTCCCATCAGTCATCCAGGTCACAGCGGTCTCCAGAGCTTGAAAACAAAGGCGACTGGATTTCTTCGCGTCTTGCCCAGTTGAAGTTCTCACTGTGAAAACTGCAGAGATCCTGGTGGTAACAGTGGGTGTGTCCCCTCAACAGCACCACGCTCACCTGTACACCTGTGGTTAAAGGTCAAAGGTCACTCGCTGAGGATGTAAATGTTTACATTTTGGACGTAGAGAGTAAAAGAGGCCATCAGTGGACAGAGGTCATGGTTTCCCACACCAGTGGTCAGCCGCTATAGTGCAGTCCTGACATCCAGTTACAGGTGCTTCAAAGCCCTCTCACAGGTGGTCTGATTCAGTCACGTGACTGTGGGGCGGGGCATGGTCTCACACAGGTGAACCAGGAAGTCAAACATTCAGGGTTCCTCGTTGAAACGTCCGTGTGAGCGTAAGTCATGGAGGTCCTAACTCATAAAGTTCATGTCTCCTCCTCAGGACCCATGAACTGCACATGCTTGGTGTGAGCTCTGTCTGATCCTCACACTGTGTTTTACCTCTGACCTGCAGCCAATCAGATTCCACCTGAAGCCGAGGCTTTAGGATGAGATTTGATCAAAGTTTAAACTACAGAGGAGCGTTTGTTTTACTCACCCAGACTCAAACTGGCTGCAGAGTCCTCCACCCCACCTCATGAGACGCACCAAACATCTGTGTGTGTGTGTGTGTGTGTGTGTGTGTGTGTGTGTGTGTGTGTGTGTGTGTGTGTGTGTGTGTGTGAGCTCTCAGCAGTCGGTGAACAGTTTAAAATAATATTAGTGCAGCTAACGACAAACACACACTCGAGTTGTTTCATGGATGATTAAAAATAATGCTGAGAGAGCAAGACCAGCTGCACGCGATAGAATAGAATAGAATAGAATAGAATAGAATAGAATAGAATAATAGAATAATAGATGATGTTCTCCATGGACACAAAGCTGACACGTCAGGTTTCATTATTTAAAGTCAGCATTTGTTAGTCTGTCGACACAGACACACACCGAGCTGCTGCTCATCACACGGGAGCATCAACACACAGTAACACAAAGAGCATGAAATGATCTGAAACAGGCAAATAATGCTAAAATAGATAAACTGAAGACACACAAAATTGACACAGGCAGTGAAGAAAAGGGAGAAAAAGAACACAAAGACAAACAAACACAGACACAGAGCATGACCATAAATGAGCAGGGAGATCTAAAAAGATATAACAACAAGAACAAAGATAAAAACCTGCAGAGTCAGACATGCACTCAATCACAGTTACACACAGGATGACCACAAGCTGACAAAAACACCACAAAGAGACAAATACATGACAAATACACGAGAAACACAAATAAACAAAAGAAAAACCCACAAAATATAAAATACGATGACAGAAACAGAAACAGGTTTGCCCACAGTCGAACACAACAAATGTTGTCAAAGTGGCCTGATGACTGAAACATACACAAGCTCAGAATGAGGTCATTGTTTGATGACATCACTTTCCAATGTCATCAAACAAACAAACAACGAGATTTAAACCAAAGTACACAAAACAATAGCGACACTACAGGACGGATCAGGTTAATTCCTGGATTCTTCACTGAGTGTGGAAACTCAGCTTGGTCTAATCGACTGACATGTGTGTGTGTGTGTGTGTGTGTGTGTGTGTGTGTGTGTGTGTGTGTGTGTGTGTGTGTGTGTGTGTGTGTGTGCGTGTGTGTGTGTGTGTGTGTCCTCAGCCTGCTGCCAGTCTGGTTTCTGTAACAACAGAAAAACAAGGAGCTGTCTGTCACCATCAGACCTCCAACTTTAACCCCCCCCCCCTCTCTCTCTCCCTTCATTCCTTTTGTAACTCGTCCCAGATGTGGGCGGAGCAGAGAAGGAACATGAGATGGAGGTGACACGTGTAAATGCATGTGAAGTCCTGCAGTGTGTGTGTGTGTGTGTGTGTGTCTGAAACCTGAGCCCTATCAGTGATTGATCATGTGATCAAATCAATATTTCATGTGGACACTCACTGCTTTTAAATCATGTGATGATTGCTATGGCAACCATCATCAGCTATGGCAACCATCATCAGGTCAACAACACTGTAAACCTTCTCGGTTCAGATCCACACATCACCTCTGATGTCATGACATTTAACATTGTGCCCCGCCCCTCACCCTGCTGTCACAGAGGGGCGGGGCACACCTGCACAGGTGTTGAGCCTGACGCTACACACACTGATATCCAACATCAGTGTGTGTCATGTATGTTAGCAGGATTATAGACCAGAAAATACAAACTCCTGCAAAGGTTTGATGCAGACAGATGTGTCACATGACAGCACACACAGCAGCTAGGGAGGAGGAAGAGGCATGCTCATTAAAATCTGGTCCAAACAACACACAGGAAGTGACCTCACAACCTCTT
This sequence comes from Maylandia zebra, assembly GCF_041146795.1. Classification (NCBI taxonomy): domain Eukaryota; kingdom Metazoa; phylum Chordata; class Actinopteri; order Cichliformes; family Cichlidae; genus Maylandia; species Maylandia zebra. The sequence continues at coordinate 474,827 of NW_027490031.1, read as the reverse complement.
TTACTGTGAAAATGTTTTCCCTTGTGTGAGCTGGTGCATGAGCGGAGACCCTGTGAGCGCTGAAGTCTCTGCTGGTCATTATTTGTTGGATCCCAGGAGTTTGTAGCTCGGCCGGGCTTCAGATCCAGCTGCAGGGATGTAATTCTGCTCGTCGCCGTGACGACTCTGCATGTTTTAGCTGGTGAATGTTTTTTATACTTTTTACTTTGTTGTAAAAATAAGCATATTTAAAGGTCCAGAGTCAAGTTTGATCCCAAGTTTGAGTTTCAGGTTTGCATCTCTGTGCTGAATCATGTGTTACAAGCACAAACTGCACAGTTAAACATTAAAGTTCATATAAAAATAAAAATAGCGAACATTAGTGAAACACTAATGTTTTATTTTAGTGTTTCACATTTCCAGCGTTTGAACAAACTTGGGTAAGAAGCTCTGGATGAATCCCAGATTTGCCATTAAAATATTCAGTAAACCTTCAGGAAGCTCGTTTCGATGCCATCAGCTTGCTGTGGCCTCTGAGGTGAAACTCGGGCTTCAGTCGACACCTCGGCTGATCTCAGGTCAGAGTGTAAACACTGATTCATAACTAAGAGCGACGAATCAGCAAACACTGGACTCTGTGTCGGCGTGCTGAAAGGCATGATGGGAGACGTAGGAAGCCCCAACCTGGACCCGGAGCAGGTCAGCAGACAGCACAGCGACATCACTTCCTCTTTGAACAACGGCAGGAATGTGGCAGCAGGGAGGAGCACAGGAACAGGAAGAGGAGCCTCCTCCCGCAGCGGCAGGGAGGGGTCAGAGGTCGCACGCTGGTATCAGGGGCTCACCTTTCAGGCGTTACCATGGAGACCACACGGAGCCCAAAGTGCTTCCAGCTGCGAGAGCGAGTTTGTCTTTCTGCCAATGCTGTGAGTTTGAGTTCATCTGGACGTGGAAATAAGTCAACGCTGTAAACACCCCCTCCCACACACACACACAAAGTCCTCTGGGGCCTCCCGCCCCTCCTCGCTGAGACCACCAGGAGAGGCAAACGTCACAGACACTGTGCAGAGACGATCAATTAGACGATCTGCTGGATGGAAGAAACATACGGAGGCTCAATAACGCCCCAATTACCGAGCGGACGCGGGGGAGCTCATTTCCAGCCCACTGAGGGTCCGAGCCCGAGCTCTGGAAACTCCATCACGCCATCGCAGCTCCTTCAGACTCCACAGCATTTCACTTATTTCATTATTTACAGTTAAATCCACCTACATGTAGTTTCCACTCCTCCAATCAGAAACAAGAGCTGAACTTCCTCTGCACGTGCTCAGTACGACTCCTGCAACAGGATCATCTGAAGTTTGACCTGAACAACTGAATTTTTCTTCTGTTGTTTAAAGTTTAATTGTGTGCGACTCTAAATCCAAGCTGCTGCTGGCCGACACACCGGACAGCAGTCGGTGCTCCATGTGTCGACGCACTGAGAGTGTTTGTTTTACACTCACTGATGAACAGTTACAAATGACAGTAATAACTCAGAAAACCGGAGAACGTCTAACATCAGCTCAACATACAAGAAACAGTCTGAAAATAATACGACCTTACAGCAGTAATCGGATTACTCACAGGTTTAAAATTATTTATACTTTTAGTAGTAAAACTTAATCTGAAGCGCACGACTGCAGTTTTAGACAGAACATTATTATTATTCCAGGAAATTCGGTTTCATCCAAGTTTTTTTCTCTTATTAAATTTTAGAAATAAAATCATTTAAAATGTTCACTTTTTAAATGTATGTTTACTAATAATACTGATCCACTAGCAGTACTAGCCTCCAAGACTTAGTCTGAAGCAGGTTAGCTATGACGCTACTGTCACGTATAGACAGTCCTCAGTTTAGACGAGCTCACACAAAACACTAAAAACTGCCTGAATTAACCATGAACTACACCATGAAGCAAGTACTTATAAAACCTTTATTAACACACTCACTGACAACACATTATGAGCTGTGTTAAAGAAACAGATTCAACTCTGTTAATAATTCAGAACCACAAACAGCTCCTAAACAACCTGTTTGTACTTGGTGTAAAACTTTATTTACAAATAGTTAATCAGTCATAAAGTATAAAACATTGTGTCAGTAAACATGTTACATGTGAGCTTATTAAACAAAATAACTATTTATGTCTACGTTTATAAATGACATGTTACGTAATGGTTTATAAAGGATGAATTAAGTGTTAATACCTTACTAATGTTGAAGAGTGACTGTGAGGAGCTGATCAATGATGTTAATGAGAGGAGGATGGAGGAGAGTAAGGGGGAGGTGAGGGCAGCTGTGCGGAGGATGAAGAGGGGAATGGTGGTCCACATAACGAACCTGTGCAGGTTCAGAGCGGTGCAGGAGAGAGGACGGTGCACTTTCTAACCACTCTATTAAACACATCATAGAGAGCGGGAGGACTGATGTTAAAGAACAGTGAGAGCTGTGGGAACAACAAAGGGGAAAGCTGATGATGAAGATCTGAGAAAGAGCTGTTGAAGCTCAGTGAAGAAGAGGAGAAGATCAGAGAGAAACAGTGTGCCTTCATGCTGACAAACAGCTCTACTCAGGGATGTTTGATGAGATGATGGAGAAGTTTAGAGAAGGTCGGGAGTTTCACTGAGTCCTTGTGGAGCAGAAAAAGCAGATGACTGGCTGCTGAAGGCTCTGCTTGATGGGAAAACCTGCAGGATTTTATGTGGATATTTAAATATCCCTGACGTGCATGTAGCTGTGCGATGGAGTCTGTGGATGCAGTGAGCGCTCCACCCTGCTCTGCAAACATGGTGCTTTAACATGGCAACAATGCTTTAAAAGGACAAACACTGACATCACGATCCACACTGTACCTGCAGCTGTGGCTCAGGTGGCATTGTGGGTTTCCCACTAACTGAAGGGTTGATGGTTCAACAGCCGGCGCTGGCGTCTGTTCATGAGCTCTCACACAGTAAACGTGATATCTTTATGCTTTTTCACTCTCACATCAGTGAAGGTGAATTCCTGCAGCTTCAGCCTGAGCGTCTGCCTCTAAATAGTTGTGGTTTTCAAGCCTGACGCTGGCTGGCGTCTACTGGGGACTTCACAGAGAGCCCAGCGGAGACAAACAAAGGTGCAGGACAAAGAAATGTGTGGTTTCATAGAACAACAGCTGAGAGGATGTGGTGAGAAACATCGACAGAGCTGAGCACTGAGTTTAGTCTGATCGGTGTTACTTTGTGTTCACGGCTGAAACACGTCCACTCCCACTGTTGGAGGGTTTCGAGCATCTTTAGCGTGATTCTGATGACACATGTTTCTGTTTTTAGGCTCAGCCGAGTGGAGCCAGAGTGTTTACCCTGCCTGACGTATGGCGGTTTGTTTCCTGAGAGAGTCGGTCCTGTCTGTCTGTCTGTCTGTCTGTGGCTCGGAGGAAGAGCGAGTCAGGAAACCGCGCACAAACACACCGACACTCACAGAGTCTTTGTTTCCTGTCTAAATAAAGGTGGTCGCTGAGGTTTTGTGGCAGCCGGAGGCTCTGTTGTTCTGATCCGTCCTTCAGTTTCGTCTCCCTGTCGCATTCCTGTCTCTGTTATAGAGAGCCGAAGTGAAACCACCACTTCAAATAGACCTCACAATAACACACTGATAGAAATCAGCCCTGAGACCATTCTGCGTGTTGTCAGTAGAAGAAACCGAATCGCTGTGTGTGTTTGTTCAGGGAAACATTTTCATTCTGGGAGTCCACTCGAGGAGCTGTCCGTGACTCACACTTTCAAACTGGATCCTCGTTTATCTCACAGGCCATCCGGGTCGTTCTCATTCCCGAACCTCACAAGTGTCCTTCAGTGTCCTTTGCTTCAAACATGACCTCAGGACCCTAAAAAGGCCTCATTGTCGCTCTCACTGGTGTCACATGGCATGCACTTTTCAACTAAACACACAAAATCTGAAAATCTCTTAAATTAAACACTCTTTCTGTGTCATTATCATAAATCAAACTTCACTCGGTCTCCTTATTGGTTTCTGCACTGGCTTCCTCTGCCTTTCACATTTGATTTGGAGTCTTTAGTGAACACTTTTACAGCCCATAACAACCTCAGATCCCTTTAAAGTGCATCCACACTCAAATCCACAGACCATATAAAAGAGACAAACCAACTGGTTCACTCACACGTTCTCTGTTTAACAGTTGAATTAAATTATTATATCATATAAGAGTTTATTCGCTAACTGAGTCTGACAACGCCACCTCCACTTCAAAGAAATCTTCAGTAACACTGGCTAATGCAGCTAACGCTGGCTAACAGCAGCTAACAGAGGTGAACAGTGGATATTGGTGGCTAGTAGCAGGTAGCAGGAGCTAACAGACCTCATGGTTATTCATAAAAGCTGACAGAGGTTAATGATGTGTAACCACAGCTAACAAAAATTTTCACAGGTTAACAATAGCCAACAGGAGCTTACTGAATAATGACAGCTGGGATAAACCGGGGTAAACATTCACTACAGAGAGTTTGAGCTGACATGAGGTGAAAATGAAAAATATCACAAACAGTTAAATGAAATATTATTTATTTAGGGTGGCACTCTAAATTGCCCATAGGTATGAATGTGAGTGCGAATGGTTGTTTGTGTCTATGTGTTATCCCTGCGACCTGTCCAGGATGTACCCTGCCTCTCGCCCTAAGACAGCTGGGATGGGCTCCAACCGCAACCCTGAAGAGAATAAGAGGAAGAGAATGGAGAGATGGATTATTTATTTATAAATACTTTGTAATAACTAAAGATTTCAATATTTGATACATATCTGTCAATGTTAAATGCTGAAATGGTTCAAATATGTTAAAATATAGTGTGCACAAGAATGTTTTTATGCACACAGTGTATAGAACAGGAGTAGAAACTTGCAGCTATTCAGGGGTAAAGTGAAATAAGGATGCTATAAAAATACAGTTATCATTAAAGTTCATATTTCCTTCCTTCCATCTGACACATTATACACTTTATTATACTTTATTAATCAATAGAATAAATACCAAAGCTTCTTGTTCTAAGTTGATGTAATCTAAACAGAAACTCTGACTCTAAAGGCTCGGTGTAGAGACTGAATGCCTTGCTGCAGGACTCTGTGCAGGAATTTAAATGTCTAACCTCACTCTGGAGGACCGCCTGCACTCAAACAATGTGGATGTTGAGGTCAAATGCTTGGGTTTAAGTGGAACGGCCCTTTAATGTTTTTCCGTCTGAGTAGAGCAGAGGGGGTTAAAGGTCAGAGTTAATTTTGGCTCCTCTGATTGGCCTGTTCAGGCGGGAAATGTGTGTGTGTATTTATGTGTGTGTGTGTGTGTGCATGTGTGTTCTTGGCACAGTATTTATGAGCGCACACACCACAGGGAAATTCCATAAGTCACACACACTTACCCATGTCCCTGCCTTTCTATCAGTGTGAGGACCATGGTTTGTTTAATGCTTTCCTGGGCCATTCAGCCAGAGATGATGTGTTTGGGGACACACAGGTGTTTCATATAAGTTAACTAAAAAGTCAAAGTGTGAATATAAATGTAGTTCAGCTGAGAGCACAAACATAATCCCTTTTACACTCTCAAAAACCACAACTAAAGCCACTAAAAACTACAGATCTGCTAAACAGGAGAAAGGTACTCACACAGATACCAACACCAGCCCACACACACCCATAAAAATATGCTGGATTTGGTTTATACATGTTATTGTTGGCCTGGGTGTGTGTGTGTGCGGTGTGTTTAATGACCTGTTGGACAAAAGGAGTTGAAAAGAGCAAAAACACTCACAGAGCCGGTGAGTGTGTGTAGGTGTGTGTGTGTATGCATGTGTGTGTTGAATCATGTAGATTTGAAGAACATCTGTTCGACACATGTAATACTTGAAGACAGAGAGATGTTAAAAATCAGTTTAGCTGCTTTCACTGACTCAGCCTAACTCCACCCCTTATCTAAGGGATCCAAAAGAAGGAGGGGCCAAAGTCAAACCACCTACAAATCTGTCGGTGCTAGACTTTTTTGTTTTTGTGAATGGCTTTGGGTCACATTGAGGATGAAATGCGGGCAGCAGGAAACTGTTAGAGTGCAACTGTTTGCTAACGGTCTGTGTTTGCTGAAGCAAAATGCTAGTGCTAGAAGGCAATCTGGAGGGGCTGCGTATGGGGCTCAAACAATCAGCTGCACATTCAGTAGACACGTTAGCCTTCTGCCACAAAGACTGCTAAGTGATCCTAATTTATGGTCATCCATGAACTGAAAGCTTACACAAGGGGAGTTTTATGCTGTCCTGTCATTATCTTGGCTTATCCAAAGTCAGGTCATGGTGGCAGTAAGCTAAGCAGGATATCCTTCTCGATGACATCCTTCCCGGCTACACTTTCCAGTTCCTCCTGGTGGGATCTTGAGGCACTCTTGGGCCAAAGAAGAAATACAGTCTCTCCATCATGTTCTGGGTCTATGCTGGGGTTTCTTCCCAGTTGGGTGTGCTTGGAGCACCTCTAGGGAAGCAGGAACCAGAAGGAACCAAATACCTGAACCGTTTCAACTGAAATGGTCCGTATAAAAGATGTGAAGTGCCATAAAACTGTGTTCTTTATAATGGCCACTGGGGGGCAAAAAGAGTGTGTCTAGATCTATGGATTGGTCTCAGTCACTAGTTTGAAAAGCATAAAACAGAGAGTGATATTTAGAAATTGTGGTCCTATGAGGGTTATTTTGGATGTGCCAACTGGCCAATGAGCAGTGCAGTGATGCTGGCTACATCACTCTTTGTGACGGAGCCAAAGCTTACAGTCAGTGAATGGAGAGCATATTAAACAGAGCCATAAAGTGGTTTGAGGTGAGCAGAGACAAAGTTCTGTAGCACCACCAATATCGGTGAGAGATGCTACAAGACAAAACCCTGCAGCCACACAACGTTCACCCTGCTGCATCTACCAAAGAGACCAACGCATCCAAGAAGAAAAGAACCTCAACAGTCCAAACTGGGACCTTTAAAATGTTATCCGAAGGTTCCCAGGGCGTGTGTGCAGTGTTGTGTGCATAAATAACTGCTAATATACTCAAATCTGTCTTTAGTGCACTGCTGTTTGCTTCATACGTAGAGACTTGTTTACTTTACAATCACAGACTTGTAAATCATGATATTGTCCACTTCTGCCTTTCCTGTATTTGAAACTTTACACTGACTCTGTGGAGTGATAAAGCGCCGAGTATATTTGATGTGAGAGCAGACTTTCTTTCCTGGCTCAGAATGTTAAACATTTACAAACATGCTGCTTATACAGAAATGAAGGATGTGTTTCTTCTTCTAAATCAAACTCTTGTGCAGCCAGCTCTCGGCTCGGTGCTCGTAAACTCTCTATCACAGTGCTGTGAAAAGGTTTGTGGGCTTCATTAAAGAGCATCCACCTCATGTTATCCTGTCCTAAGCCTCAATACTTCTTCACATCTTCCCTCTTAGTTAAATCTGATAACTACATTCACAGTTCAGTGAGAGTCTGCTGTCAGGTTTCCCCTCTGACCCTGGTAGCTCTGGTTTCAGGTTCTGCACATGCTTCAAATGAATACATTCACATAGCCTCCTTCCTGCAGATGACTGTGACCTGTATTAACTGATTTGTGTTTCTGAAACTGTTTGTAATGATTCCTGGTGTTTGTGTTGCTCTGTTGCCTCCTCGTGTTGATCGTCCACCTTTAAGCTTTCTTTGCTCTCAGCTCTTTAACCTTTCAGTGCTCCTTGTTTGGGTTTTGAAGTATCAGCTTATAATTAGGTCATCGAAAAATGAGGTTTGTGAAGTGTCACATAAACAAAGCATTGACTTACTTCCTACTTCCCCGCTGTGCTGGCTGTCAATCAGGCAGACATGTTTTATTTAAACAAATGAACACAATAAATTGTGGCTCTAGAGTTGGGAGTTCGCCTTGTAATCGGAAGGTGTTTTACTTGCATCTATTTGAAAGACTGAGTGTAAACACAAAAAAATATTTTATGTGCTGGAATGTGCAGAAAATAGGTTTAAATGTTAAACTAATTTCTTCCAGTCAGAGAATGTTGCATATAATTACATTTTTGCTTGATGCATAAAGTTAAAAGATTAAAACTAATAAAACAAGTTAAAAAAAGAGACTTTTCCATTTGATTACATTTTGTATGATGGATTATGCAGAAAAAGTAGAATTGGGCTGAAAGATCTATCGCTTTATCACCTCTTCAGGTTGTAAATCGTGTTTTTAAAAAGTAACTAAGTAACTAAGTAATTAATTACTTTTCAAAATAAGTAACGGGATTACTTTTTGGGGGAAGTAATCAGTAATTAGTTACTGATTACTTTTTTCAAGTAACTTGACCAACACTGATAGGGACTAGAAAAGCACTTTACAAATACAGGCCATTTACCATTTAAAGGCAGTTCTGATCTCTTTATACTTTTTATTGACCATGTGTGAGACGGGTTTATCCAAATTTCCCAGCTGCAGTTGTCTTCAATAAGTCAGAAACTGAAGGGCTGAAGGGTTTATAAAGAGATGATCCTGAGTAACCACCATGGTTAGGGTTACCCCTTTGGATGATTTGCTGTTGGTGGACATCAACTGTCACGGCGGGGTACGACGGTGTGTTTTAGGTGCAGACCGAAAAGCAGACAGAGAGGGAGATGAAACTGAGTTGCAAACAAACGAGCCTTTAATGTGGCTGATAACATGAATACAACTCAAACGAAGGCAAACGGGGGCGAGAGCTACAGTGGGGCAAAAAAGTATTTAGTCAGCCACCGATTGTGCAAGTTCCCCCACTTAAAATGATGACAGAGGTCAGTAATTTGCACCAGAGGTACACTTCAACTGTGAGAGACAGAATGTGAAAAAAAAATCCATGAATTCACATGGTAGGATTTGTAAAGAATTTATTCGTAAATCAGGGTGGAAAATAAGTATTTGGTCACCTCAAACAAGGAAAATCTCTGGCTCTCACAGACCTGTAACGTCTTCTGTAAGAAGCTTTTCTGTCCCCCACTCGTTACCTGTATGAATGGCACCTGTTTGAACTCATCATCTGTATAAAAGACACCTGTCCATAGCCTCAAACAGTCAGACTCCAAACTCCGCCATGGCCAAGACCAAAGAGCTTTCGAAGGACACCAGGAAAAGCATTGTAGACCTGCACCAGACTGGGAAGAGTGAATCTACAATAGGCAAGCAGCTTGGTGTGAAAAAATCAACTGTGGGAGCAATCATCAGAAAATGGAAGACATACAAGACCACTGATAATCTCCCACGATCTGGGGCTCCACGCAAGATCTCATCCCGTGGGGTCAAAATGATCATGAGAACGGTGAGCAAAGATCCCAGAACCACACGGGGGGACCTGGTGAATGACCTGCAGAGAGCTGGGACCAAAGTAACAAAGGTCACCATCAGTAACACACTACAACGGCAGGGAATCAAATCCCGCAGTGCCAGACGTGTTCCGCTGCTGAAGCCAGTGCATGTCCAGGCCCGTCTGAAGTTTGCCAGAGAGCACATGGATGATACAGCAGAGGATTGGGAGAATGTCATGTGGTCAGATGAAACCAAAGTAGAACTTTTTGGTATAAACTCAACTCGTCGTGTTTGGAGGACGAAGAATACTGAGTTGCATCCCAAGAACACCATACCTACTGTGAAGCATGGGGGTGGAAACATCATGCTATGGGGCTGTTTTTCTGCCAAGGGGACAGGACGACTGATCCGTGTTAAGGACAGAATGAATGGGGCCATGTATCGTGAGATTTTGAGCCAAAACCTCCTTCCATCAGTGAGAACTTTGAAGATGAAACGAGGCTGGGTCTTCCAACATGACAATGATCCAAAACACACCGCCCGGGCAACAAAGGAGTGGCTCCGTAAGAAGCATTTGAAAGTCCTGGAGTGGCCTAGCCAGTCTCCAGACCTCAACCCCATAGAAAATCTGTGGCGGGAGTTGGAAGTCCATGTTGCTCGGCGACAGCCCCAAAACATCACTGCTCTCGAGAAGATCTGCATGGAGGAATGGGCCAAAATACCAGCTACTGTGTGTGCAAACCTGGTAAAGACCTATAGTAAACGTTTGACCTCTGTTATTGCCAACAAAGGTTATGTTACAAAGTATTGAGTTGTATTTTTGTTATTGACCAAATACTTATTTTCCACCCTAATTTACGAATAAATTCTTTACAAATCCTACCATGTGAATTCATGGATTTTTTTTTCACATTCTGTCTCTCACAGTTGAAGTGTACCTCTGGTGCAAATTACTGACCTCTGTCATCATTTTAGGTGGGGGAACTTGCACAATCGGTGGCTGACTAAATTCTTTTTTGCCCCACTGTAACTGAAAACCTAAACTGGGAAAACTAAAACAACTGAGACAACAAGACTGAAGAACTATGAAATGAATATGACAACTCTGACTATGAATGTGAACATGGAGGGAGGCAACACAGACTATTCGACAAAGACTGAAAGAAAACACACAGACTAGATACACACAGGAGGTGATCAGGGGAAGTGGAGACACATGGGGAAGCAGCTGACCCAAATAAACATAATGGCACCACAGAGGAAATTAGCACTAAGCATGATTATCATAGAAACAAGACTTTCAACATTAAAGATGAAACAGAACAACACGAACTTAACATGACACATGTACAGAGGGTGAAGACACAAAAAATGAGCAACATAAGAGCTAATAACTAAATGAACTTAACATAAACAATGAATTTACAACTCAAATCTAACTGATAATAGCAACAACCAGAGCTTAACATATCTTCAATAATAATATAAGAAGTCACCAAATCAACCAAATGCAGACAGAAGTCTCTGCAGTCTCAGAAAGTCGTGGTGACGTCAGCATAAATGTCATCATAGTCTTCATTGCATCCCTCTTCATTCCCTCTTTCAAGCGTCGCCATATCCATGCAAATGGCCAGTGAGCGTTCTGTCGGTGTAATGGGAACCAGTGAAAATGACAGTAAAGACCCCAGCAGGTCATGTGACTCAGCTGAGACGTTTCAGTAGCACTTTATAATACAGCGTAGGATCCTCTAATTAAATGGAGCAGCAATGTAGTTTATTAGAATCACAATGTAATTATATTCACTTACAGATCCTTAAAGTAGGTACACTGCAAATACTAACATGTCAGGTTTTACAGGAAACAATAATAATAAATAATAAAACTAAAAAAAACTTAAACACTGTGTAAGTGATTTAAATTATGCATAAGAAGTGCTTAAGTAAAAAAGGACAATCTATTATCAGAAAAACCATCATGCGTGTCAACATCATAAATATTAAATAATGATGTAAAAGTTAAGCGACTTAATAATACGACATGGGCCCAAAGTGCAGCATACTTATGATGTAAGATGGAAAACATTGTTTGATTTTTGCATTACCAGAATATGAGGCAGTACTTTAACTTACGCACTAATTAAAGGTAGTTAGAATATAACGATTTCTTTGCTTGCTGTAAAACCTGATTTTAAGTGTTTGTGTGTTTTGGAATTTCGAATGAAATTCATTTAAATTCTATTAATTACAGGACAATTACAGCCCAGGCTGTGCTACACAGCGTCACGGAGATTATACCTGGCAGGACTGCTTTGTAGATCGACACCATCAGGTAGGTGGAGACAAAGTACGGAATGATGACCACTAAGTGGAGGAAAGCCTGTAACGGCAGGAATGGAGGCAGGCAGGCGAGGACTGGAAGAGGTAAGGCACACACACACACACACACACACACACACACACACACACAGACACAGACACACACACACACACGCACACACACACACACAGACACACTCACACACAGACACACACACACACACGCACACACACACACACACACACAGACACACGCACACACACACACACACACACACAGACACACACACACACGCGCGCACACACACACACACACACACACACACACACACACACACACAGACACACACACACACACACAGACACAGACACACAGACACACACACACACACACACACACACACACAGTAAGTGTACTTGTGTTCTTGTAGGAGTCTTACTGATTGTTTTCACTTCCATCAACTCACCTGCAGAAACAGTCGCAGAAACAGTCAGTGCAGACAGCAGCAGCACACACGCACCTGCAACAGGAGGTCAGAGGTCACTGAAGGTCAGAGGTCACTGAAGGAAGTTTGTACAATGTTTTGCATGCATTGTATTGGAAATGACTAAACATCGCCCAGAGCACATCTGAGGCCTGTGCTGTGGGGTCCTGATACGCCCCACTGTACGCAGCCCACGCTAAACAGAGAGGGGTCCACAGTGGGACCCACTGTCGGCCTGCAGCACATCCACAGTGGTGCCACAGGTGTGGGCTGCCCTGCTGAGTGTCCTTCAGATCCCGGGTCCTTGGTGACATAGCTTAAATCTCCTTTACAGTCCTGTCTCTCACAAACTGCACACTCATGTTTGCTGATCAGCAGTTTTCAGCTATTCCAGACTGCTGATTGGCTCGTGCTGCTGGCTGGGCGTTCCGTATCTCTGGAGTCATTTCCCTCTTCCCATCAGTTTGTCTTCCTCACCCACAGTCTTCAAATCCCAGCTGGAAAACTCTTCTCAAAATCTTCTAACTGACGTGCGCTCGCGTTTTCCCAGCACACCTCTCATTATTTTATCTGTATTTCTTTGTCATTGTTACTTTGTTTCTGCTTATATTAACACTGTTTGTGTCTTTTATCTTTATCATTATTAAACTCTTTGTTTTGCTTTGATTCTCTGCTGATAGCTTTGCTTCTGTGCAGCACTTTGGTCAGCATGTGTGAGTGACAGCCTCTCCCGATGTGATAAAGATGAATCCACGGTGAGAAGAAGCCCCGCCCACTATCTCCAGCTCCGAGAGAACTAACCAGTTTCACATGGAGAGTTTGAGGTCAGGTGGAGATTCAGATATTCCAGGAGAGCTCTGCAGAGCTGGACGTCTCTGTATCACCCCATTGCTGTTTGTAGCTTTTATCTGTGATTATTTTTACATTACTTCCTCTTCCTGGTGAGCTCTGCTGCAACTTCGACCTACGCAGAGCAACAGCAACATCTGGATAATTACAAGCATCTGTGTGATTTACTGAAAATCCTTCAGTCTGTGAAGCCAACACCTGACAGACAAACACAAACCAGGTACCACAAAGCCTGTGTAACACACCCTGCACTCACACGTGTGCGCAGAGACAGAGTTGGATGTAAATGACATGCTGAGAGGTTTAATCAGTGTGAATCCAGAGCACAGAAACACTGTTTGACTTCCTGTATAAACTTTGCCATCAGAGCATTGTGAGGTCACACGCTGGTAACACTAAGGACAAAGCTGTACGTGCTGTTTTGATTTGGATAGAAGCTTTAAATAGTTTTTAAAAAAACATAATGGAAGTGTGATTTATTAAGAAAACCTCTGAGTGTTTCCCTTTTAAGGACACACACAAAGTCATTTACAGTCATTTACTGGCAGCGGTGATAAATGTGCACAAATATGCAGCCAGCAGCACATTTATGAAGCTAAAGTCATGTTTTTGGAATTTAAGAGTTGAACAAAGGAGTGTCGGAGCTCTTTGTTTGACTTACCGAGGAGCAGATACACTGATGGACCCTTCATGACATCTGCGTCACGAATGAATGCGAGTTTGAGCAACACAGTGACACCCTCAGTCCGACCACTTCCTTTCTAATAAGGGCTCAGTGTACAGAGCTATAGAGTGTCAAATTATGATGCTGTGTTGTCACAGATAACGAGGGGTGTCCAGGCCTGGAGGGCCGGAGTTCAACCGCTGTGGTGTGTTTCTACAGTGCTGTGGTCAGTGTGTTCGTGTAACAGTAACGAGTCAGACATAATACAGAACCTGAGAAGATATAAATTCAATTCAGTTTCATTTGCACAGCACCAAATCACAACAGCAGTCGCCTCAGGGTGCTTTATCTCGTAGACCCGACAATAATACATGCAGATATAACAGGAACAGAAGAGTCAGGAAAGGCAAACTACACAAAAGCTCATCAGTGAGAACACAAACCAAAGAGGGACGTGGGATCACTGAGCAGTTCAGCCACAGCATGAGGCTCACACCAGCACACAGCCTGTCCACAGCCAGCTGCTGATTAATGCAGACTCAGTGTGGGCCTGCAGCGTACCCACAGTATGGCCACAGTCTAGGTGTGGGCTGTCCTACATGTGCCCCACGGTACATTGCTGTCACCAGCTGGTCTGTGTGGACCAAAGTGTTGCTGAAAACAAAGCTACTTTGCAGACGGGTCACCACGTGACAGCTGTTTGCACCACAGGCCCTTCCTGATGAAACAGGACTGATGATTCTTCTCAAGCTTCAACCAGCAAACCTTTGCTTCATGATCCACCGTGTGAACCACCACGCTCTGCAGCACTGTGATAAAACATGTTTCCTCTCCACATGAGTCACATTGCCCTGTTCGTTGTCTCCTTGTTAAAAACGATGTGCCCGCGTACATGTGCATGCAGGCCCACAGTGGGCAGGTGTGCGTGAACTGTGCAGCTGTGTGAGTGGGTGTGGCCACACAGGGCTGACAGCAGTTTTGCCCTCTGGGGTCTCTGAGTTTCCTCGCTGTGATGTCCATAGAAAACCATGATGGAGGCGCTGTGGGCCCACATGGGCTGACCCACAACGTCCACTCAGGGTTCTCTGTGAGCAACCATTATTCAGTTTTATTTATAAAGTGCCAAATCACAACAACAGGTGCTTAATGTTTTAAGGTAAAGATCTTCCAACAACACAGAGAACCCAACAATCAGATGAAGGAAACACTCGTCTGTAACAGGAAGAAACCTCCAGCAGCACCAGGCTCAGGGAGGGGCGGGGCATCTGAGAGACCGGCTGGGCCGAGGGGAGGAAGACGGGACAAAGACGTGCTGTGGAAGACAGCCAGAGATTAACAATAACAAAGTCCAAAGTGGGCATTCCTGCCACAGGGACCCACAAGGGCATAACTGCTGTGGGGCCCACAAAGGCTAGCCTAACCCACCCCACATGGGGTTCCTGTGAGCGAGCTCACCATGGAGTGCCCACAGAGCCCCCTCTCAGGGGTCCCGAAGGGCAAAACTAGGAATTGTGGGACAGTTGGATTTTATTTCCATGTAAACATGGATCATGGTTCCTTGGAGGGTTTCTCTCAATGTGACCTGAGCTTTGGTAGTTGTGATCTAAGTTTTCAGATGTCTAATCATGGTCAAATATGTAAAATCATTCAAAACCATCGAGTCCAGCTAACTTAATGGAGGTTTTCTTGGCTGGTTGGTGGATTTTATGTAAATCAGCCAGTCTGAGTAGTTGTTAATGTCCAGAGTGAAGCCTGCCTCTCAGCCTGTAGCTGGGACATGCTACAGCCTCCCTGTAACTCTGAACTGGAGAGGCAGATGTGTTACGGTTGTTCAATGTGAGGCTCAAACTCTCCCTGACACTGCAGCAACACAAAGTCACAGCGAGAGAACAGAACTCAGACTGTTTATCCCAAAGTATGAAAACTTTATTACAGCATTCAGAATATTAAAGACGACACAGATCAACGTATTTTACATTAAGCATAACAAATCTAACAGCAAAGCAAATATCAGAATAAGATAAAAACATCCTTGAACTCATTCAACACCTGAGACCTGTGAGGACCTGGTCACATGCAGCAGGAGCAGGTCTATCATGTTTGCAGTCTGAATGCAGCGACGGTGCTCGCTGTAGATCAGAAGTCATGCTCGGTGATGACATCAGCAGCGATGTCATCATAGTCCTCGCCAAATTCCTGAGTTTCTTCATCAAGCCGGACCGTCTCCATGGAGACAACCAGAGGACGTCCTGCGGCGAGTGAACACAGACTAAACACAACCAGTTTAAACAAACTCCCAACTCCAGTTCAAGTCCCAGAGGAGGACCGGCTTTAGGCTTAATGGTGCTTGGCCCGGTGCCGACAGGCATCACCTCTGACTCTGAGCTGTGTTATCCTGGCAGGACGGTACCATAAGGATGTTGTGTAACTTCAAGCATGTGCAGCTCAACCTGCCAACCTGCTTCTTAAATCCTGTATTTTGGGCAAAGCTGATCACACGCATCTTTCATCATATCCTACGAAGTAAATAAATCACACTTCTCTCCGTTTATTCACATGGTCACGTAAATAAAAGAAGAAGACTGTCTCTTCGATCAGCTCTGATGTTACCTTCAGAAAACTGGTCCCCAAACAGAAGCACCTGATCCACAGACTCCTACCTTTGTGTGAGTCCTACCTGCACTCCTGCAGCCTCAGCACCTGCAGCACAAACATATCTGCTGTGAAAGATCAGAGAGACTCGTACCTGCAATCAGTCTGCTCTCAATCGACAGCATCACCACCGTGGAGAGGGCGAACGGGAGGAAGACCACTAAATGTACGACCGGCCACACCGAAGGAGAGGGAGGCACGTAGGCTAGAGCTGAATGACACACACACACACACACACACACACACACAGACACACACACACACACACACACACACAGACACACACACACACACAGACACACACACACACACACACACACACACACAGACACACACAGACACACACACACACACACACACACACACACACACACACACACAGAGTAAGTGTATTTGTGTTCTTGTTGGACTCTCACTGATTGTTTTCACTTCCATCAACTCACCTGCAGAAACAGTGACTGCAAACAGCAGCAGCACACACACACCTGCAACTGCAACAGGACAAAGGTCACTAAAGGTCAGAGGTCATTGAATGCAGCATGATCTAGGTCAGAAACCTGATTAAACTTTTCAAATGTGTGAAATGTGTGTATTTCCTGTCTCTGCTGTGATGTAATTGGATCCTTTTCCGTCACAGTGAGTACTTCAGTGAGACCAGGCTGATCATCTATCGCATCTTATCAGGAAGCCTTTGAGCTGCTCCCTGTTTTCATCTGCCTCCATCTCCTTCTATCCCAGCATCCTCCTCTGTCACACCGACCCTCTGCATGTCCTCCTTCATCCATGAACCTCCTCTGAGCTCTTCCTCTGTTCCTCCTGCCTGGCAGAACATCTGAACACCTTCAGCTCAGCTCCACCGTCTCCAAATATCACAGCAGGTCTCATTTGTTAGAAAGTGTGAGATCACTGCTCATCCACCCAAGAGTCAAATAAAGGACTCAGCATCCTCACAGAGCTAACACAGAGTGCTATACTATAATCTTAATCTTAATAATCCTATACAATAATCTTAATCTTAATAATCCTATACTATAATCTTAATAGTTTTATACTATAATCTTAATCTTAATAATCCTATACTATAATCTTAATCTTAATAATCCTATACTATAATCTTAATCTTAATAGTTTTATACTATAATCTTAATCTTAATAGTTTTATACTATAATCTTAATCTCAATAATCCTATACTATAATCTTAATCTTAATAGTTTTATACTATAATCTTAATCTCAATAATCCTATACTATAATCTTAATCTTAATAATCCTATACTATAATCTTAATCTTAATAGTTTTATACTATAATCTTAATCTCAATAATCCTATACTATAATCTTAATCTTAATAGTTTTATACTATAATCTTAATCTCAATAATCCTATACTATAATCTTAATCTTAATAGTTTTATACTATAATCTTAATCTCAATAATCCTATACTATAATCTTAATCTTAATAGTTTTATACTATAATCTTAATCTCAATAATCCTATACTATAATCTTAATCTTAATAGTTTTATACTATAATCTTAATCTCAATAATCCTATACTATAATCTTAATCTTAATAGTTTTATACTATAATCTTAATCTCAATAATCCTATACTATAATCTTAATCTTAATAGTTTTATACTATAATCTTAATCTCAATAATCCTATACTATAATCTTAATCTTAATAGTTTTATACTATAATCTTAATCTCAATAATCCTATACTATAATCTTAATCTTAATAATCCTATACTATAATCTTAATCTTAATAGTTTTATACTATAATCTTAATCTTAATAGTTTTATACTATAATCTTAATCTTAATAATCCTATACTATAATCTTAATCTTAATAATCCTATACTATTAATAGTTTTATACTATAATCTTAATCTTAATAATCCTATACTATAATCTTAATCTTAATAGTTTTATACTATAATCTTAATCTTAATAGTTTTATACTATAATCTTAATCTTAATAATCCTATACTATAATCTTAATCTTAATAGTTTTATACTATAATCTTAATCTTAATAATCCTATACTATAATCTTGTATAATTATAATCAGTGTAATGATGATGAAGCAGTGCTGATATGTGAGTGTTGACATAGAGAGAGGAAGTGCAGCAGGGCGCTGTTCACACATACTAAGTGTGTGTGTGTGTGTGTATGTGTGTGAGACAAATCACCCCTGACACTCGTCTCCACCCTCCCTGCACCATCCGTCGCTTTGAAGGGTTGACCCACGGTATTTGAACCCTCCACCTTCACTGCCTCCCTTTCCTTCATGTCCACCTGTCTCCCTCTCATTCACACACTTCTCTCCTGTGCATACCTCCACCTGCTCCCTGCTGTCAGCCTGTCCATCATCGTGCAAACAATAAGAGCCGATCCCAGATGTGACTCCACATCAGTCCTAACAAACAGCTAAGCTGCGGTCAGAGCACAGACACCTTGACTATCAGAAACATGAAGCTTTTAGAAATGAGTCATACTCAGTTATAAATAAAGTTTATTTCTGTCTGCTGATGTGAGTTTGATAGTGTCTCTTTTCCTGTTCAACTTCAGAAAAACTGAATTTAGATCTGTGAGAAAGTTCACAAGGGTACGAAGACGAGACACTAACCTTCCTGTTCTTCACTGTTCCTCTTTCTAACAGCACAGCTCAGAGTGCCGTAATAATTCAACCTGGAGCAGGTTTAAAGTGAAGTTCAGGTGTGTGGACGCTGTGGGTGCACAGAGCTGGATAAGTGTGGACTCACCGAGGAGCAGGGACACTGACGGGGTCTTCATGCTGTGTGAACGACGGCTGAGATCTAAACACACAGACTAGTTCAGCTGCATCACTTCCTCTTTACAGCCGTCCCACAGTAAAGAAATACCACATGTTTCTTACCAAGTGTCACTAAAGACAAGTGCCTGCAGTGATGTTTCCATAACAACCACGTTCAGACATTAAGCCGCAATAACAGAATTATAGCTGTATGACTTTAACTGAGCTATAATAATAATATCGTAAAGAAGAAAAGAGGAAGGAAACCGATCACTGAGAAGGCTGAACCTACTGTCACACCTGCACACGCTCACACCGCAGTACTGACCTTGTGACCTCGACACCCATGGACCGACGCAGATCCCGATTCACTCTGATGGAAATAACGTCCGGTGAGAATGTAAGACATTCATGATTTTAATGTGTGAAAAAATGTCCTGAATGTGTCAACAGATCATAATTTGTAATGATGTAATGAGGAGTTTATTCTAATGTCCAGCAGGGGGCGACTCGTCTGGTCTTTGAGGAAACGAGCCTCCTGCTCAGCTGATCTCTGCGCTCCGTGAGCCGTTTTCTGCTGAGACGTGAGCGGTTTGATTTAAAATGTGGGCAGCTTCATCTTTTATTTACAGTCCAGATTCCTGACAGCACCAGGACACTTTACATGTTTGTGGACATGAGATCATGCTGGAAAATTCATGCTGAGGGAGAAAAGGCAATAATATTTATGCCCAGAAACAAACCAGTGGATGAAGGCTGACCTGAGGCTGATGACCATGAGCCATGATGGCAGCCATCAGTGAGCTGAAGATTCAGAGGTCCAGAAACAAGCAGCTGATGTCACAGTGGCCACGTCTTTGTTTTAAAAAGATGTGTGTAAACTGGAATAAACAGCATCACCTGAACAGCTGGCACGAAACCTGCAGTGAAGGCCAGGACACTTTAACCCGGTCCTGCAGGAGCAGCCGACACTCCTCCGTCACACCCTGAATACTTCTGCTGATAACACTTCTGCTTTTCAGCACTTCTGCTGTTTCTGCTCTGCAGCACCAGAGCTGAAGGGAGGACAGGGGAGAGAAACTCAGTGACTCACTGAGCTGCTTCGCATATTTGAGGCTCCACAATTCAAGACTTTGACTTTCTGGTTACAAGCAGCTCGTGAAGGCCGGCGCTCCGAGCCCAGACCGTGACGCTTTTTAAATGTTTCATTAAGGGATCAAACGGAAGGAGGGAGCTGGAGCGGGGCGGCGTCGAGCTTTTGTTCGGAGACGAGAGACGATCAAAGTTCGCACAGTTCGTACATTTAAATCAGCAAAAGAGCAACATGACAGAGACGAGGAGACATCAGATATGTGCTGATGAAATCCTGATGC
Source organism: Maylandia zebra (assembly GCF_041146795.1). Lineage (NCBI taxonomy): Eukaryota > Metazoa > Chordata > Actinopteri > Cichliformes > Cichlidae > Maylandia > Maylandia zebra. Next base: position 454,367 of record NW_027490031.1, on the reverse strand, counting down.
TTCCAAAGTGTTTATTGAAACCACACACACACAGAGGGCTGCTCTAAATATGAATCATGTATGCAGATGTGTTCCAGATGTGCTGTATGAGCAGAGTCAGAAACAGTAGCACATTCAGCCATTTCCAGGCTAAATGTTGTGTTTCATGCTTAAAGTGGACGTTTCTGCTCATTTCAGGCTCTGAGCTTTCATCCTTTCATCCAAGCTGTGCTTACATAAAGCTGCAGGACTGCCTCACCCGTCATCATCCTCAAATATCCTGTCTCAGAAAAACTAGATCATGCATTTAGTCCATCTAGGCTGGAATACTGTAATTGATTATTATCAGGATGTCCTAAAACTGGGACCAGAAGGAGACAGCAGATTTCTCCTATACTGGCTTCCCTTCATTGACTCCACGATGGTCCCAGTGATGTAAGACGCGAGGGTCTGTGTAGACCTCCGCATACCTGCAGAGAGTTTAACGCACCACCTACACATGCGTGCACACAGTATCAGAGAGGTGTACAGGCCCCATAGCCGCCATGTGGTCGTTCCACATGCTGCGGTGACTTCATCTGCAGTCATTTTGATTTATGTTCGCCGTGAAGGCGCTGCAGTACTCTCCTGAAAGATAGGTGTCGCCACTCAGACTGCAGGACAAACTATCAAAATGGTGCTCATATCCTCAAAGCACCAGGCTGCAGCAAACGACCTGCACGACTCACGTAAAACATGTGACATCAGTGTGATGTTATGCCGTGTAACGGGGTCGGTGAGGTGTGGGTGTGTTTGTCTTCTCTGTAGTAGTCTGATTACTCCTGCTGTACCTGGATCCCACAGGTCAGGTGACAGGAGGACACCAGCAGGTGCTGTGGCAGGTTGATCTTCCTCAGAGCTCCCAGGAAGTGAAATCTGCTGTGACCTCCAGATCAAAGAGGTGCAAGGGTATAAATGTGCTGCAGGGAGGCTTACAGCACCGTGGAGCTCCAGTACTGAGAGACAGGAGGAGCAGCGGTGGTCTGTCCTGTGTCCAAAGGCAGTGCTGTGCTGGAGGCCTGGGTCGGACGTCTCCTGGAACTGAAGGAAGGCATTGAAGGCAGCACTGAGGTTCCACAAAGAGAACCTCTCCTCCTCTCTCTGGATTCACCTTTAAGTTCGGCTTCAGCCTTTTAAGCTTATATGTAGATCAGGTCAAACTCTGGTTTAAATGATTTTATGTTTTAATATTTGTGTTGTCCTGAGAATCCCAGAGAAGATCACTGAACTGCAGAGCAAACGTCTGTGAGCTGTATGAAGTGTTTCTGACAAGCTACCCACAATGCACTGCTCTCACAGACACCTGAAGCACACCTGACAGAGTGCGTGTGTTTCTGTTCTTACATGTATTATATTACAGGCGGGTTCACCGTGTCTGCAGACACACAAAGCAAATATGCAGAGAGCACGCAGACAGTGAATACATCACCTGATATCAGCGATACCTTCAAGGTCTGATGGGACCGCAGGAAAATCTGAGACACTTCAACACACACACACACACACACACACACACACGCACACACACGCACGCACGCACACACACACACACACACATACACACACACACAGCCTGCAGTGTGTGAGTCACCGGTCATTAAGTTTCAGCCTTCAAAAAGACTGAAAACAAGATCCTGTTACTGTGTGTGTGTGTGTGTGTGTGTGTGTGTGTGTGTGTGTGTGTGTGTGTGTGTGTGTGTGTGTGGGTGCGTGTGTGTGTGTGCGTGTGCGTGTGTGTGTGTGTGTGGTTCATGGTGAGGTCGGGGGGTGGGGGGCTGCAGGAAGGAAGGTGTCAGCCTGTCAGCCTATCAGCTGACTGATCACCTGCTGATTGACAGCTATGATCATTAGCATGGCGACAGGCCTCCTGTCTCTTCTTTCACAACACACACATGTCAGCTGAGTGTGTGTTTGTGTCTCCTTGAAACTGTTTCCAGGTGCTCCAGGAGCTTCAAACAGAGACCCTGAGAAATGTTATAGAGGTCATGGAGAAGGTTACAAGGCTGCTCCAGGAGGTGTAGTGTCCATCTTCAGGTTCTTAACAACGTTTTCTGGATCTCAAAGTTCCGGATGCAGTGCTGAGGAAGTTCCCAGAGTCTTTTTACTTCCCTAAAGGAAGTCTTGTCCTTCTTAAAAAGCCACTTGAAGTCCTTGAAACAGCACAAAGTAAGATTAAGGAGATTTGGGGCTTTTGTTGGGAGGTTGAAGGACATGTTGAGAGGCTTGTTGAGGTCATTCAGGATTTTCTGATGGCTACACCAGGTCCTAGACAGTCCTGGAAACAGAGAGGGCGAGGGCTTAGGAGATGCCAGGATACTTCAGGGTGTGGAACAGGTTTCAGTGAAATCTTTGGAAGGTTGAAGTGCTCGTTTATAATTTCTGATGCATCCTCCAGTAGATTCCTCTAATGTAAGCTTTCTGTTCATCTCAAGATGTTTATGCTGTCAGCTCAGACCAACATTGATGTCCTGTGAGCAGCACAGCGAGGAACAGGATGCTTCTCTGGAGGAACCTCAGACACGTGGTCGTGGAGGTCATCTGTCCCCTGTGACTGTGCTGGAGGTGACGGGAAAGAGAAGAGAAACGTTGGAATGTGGAGATAAGTTATAGTTGAAGTCCTTGAAACAGTTGAAGGAGATTCCCGTGTTTATTGGGAGCTTCATGGAGTCCCTGTGTTCTTGATAACGACTTGTGGGTCTATGAAACAGGTCAACAGAACCTTGATGGCAGTGTTGGGATCTTTTATTTCATCTTATGTCTCAAAGGGCTGTTTGGAGCACTTAAGGATGCAATGAGGTTTTCAAGGGCCCTTCATAATATCTGAATATCTGAATGTGTCGTTCAGATATTATCAGACTTGAAAATGATCCTTTCATGAATCCAAGAAAGACTTCCTGAAGCTGGACAGGCTGCTCTATGGAGGCTGCAACATGTTTGACAAACTGTTTCTGCTGGTCAAGAGACTTCCCAGGAGCTCTTTACTCAGGTAGGGATGGCTTTGATTATTTATCATGAAGGGAGAATTAGTGGCTCGAACAGTCTCTGAAACAACTAAGAAACAAGTTCTTGGAGCCTGTGAGGACGTTTCAGTGAGTTTGATGTCTTAAAAATGATCTGGGCAGGTTGAAAAACATGTAGCTGTTTTTCCAGAGGTGCTAATGGTTTGTTAAACAGCTGGAGACTCACCGAAGACGTCCTGTAGACGCTGAGCTGTAAAGATAGATGTTTGAAAAATATGTTGAAATGGAGAAACTGTGATTATTTTCACTGATCACCATGACGATGGAGAAACTGTGAGCATGAAGACAGTGTGTGTGTCCCAGTGTGTCACAGTGTGTGAGTTAGAGTGTGTTGCCTGGAACAGTCCAGGGTCTCATGAAACTGGGACACTGCGCAGCTCCAACATGGCCGCCGGGGAGAGGATAAATAAAAGTGCTGAGAGCTGAACTCAGAGCAGATCAGATAACATCAGAGCGAAAACACACACACAATACATCAGTGTGTGTGTGTTGAAGGGCCCATTAGTCACTGTCACAATATTATTCCAGCGATTAGTGTGAAAGAGCAGCGCACACTCATTCAGACACTTTGCAGTCCTGCTGCTTTTAAGCTGAACTCTGAAAATGTTTGGACTGGGAACTAATTCTCATGATTGCAGCTCTGCATGTCAGCACAGCGGATTTAAACAGAGCACATTCTCAGCTTTAATTCGATGGGCTGAGCAAAAATATTTCAGTAACTGCTGAGGAATTACAGAGTTATATATGCTGCAGCGTGTTCTTGGAGTGCTCTGTATGACTTATTTAGGGAGTCACAAATACTCAGCACAGAGAGCACAAAGTTTTACTGCTGTTCATATTCACATCTTGGATGCTTAGATCAGCTCTAAATTTACAACTTACAAATGTGACTTGAGGGGACTATGAACCCAACCCTTATCCTGGATGAGTCACCAGTGACCTGGCCATTGTTAAGATGTGGCGCGTGATTGGCTGGTTTTTAGAACCAGCATCAAAAAGACTGACTGTGTTCCTTCCCATGAGCCTGCACTGTAATGAAGGACAGATTAAAGACCAGACTCAGGTTTGGCTTGTAAAGTTTAAGGACTGATGTCAACCTCTCAGCCTGTGAGGTCTAAGCCACTGTCAGGCGATAACCCCGACTCTACCCTGGCCCTGCGTTTGTGAGAAAACAGACTTGTTTGGGAAAAGACGTAAACCGTTTCTGATGTGCGTCGGATACAGCGGAGACTTCCTTTGTTCTCTGATGGCTCAGGCTGGGATTAGAGCTAGCTTAGATTTAGGGTCAACAACTATGACTTAGACCTCAGGGATTAAACTCCAGCAGGTCACTGGAAACTCTTCCAGGCTCTGGTTAGACTTCAGACAACATCCACACTTCTTTGTCGACTATTTGCTTGTTGAGACCATCCGAGTCTAACCCTGCCAGAGAAAGGTCAGCGTTAGAGGTTAACATCCCCCAGTAAGGGTTAGGATGAAACAAGTTTCATCACCTATGACACATGATACCTTTCAAATTAATTCTACTGATACAGCTTCTTTTTCTGGAAATTCTTCTCAGATTTGCATTTTTGTTCTCTAAATGAACCCAACTCGACCTCAATTAACCCCAGATAAGTGGCCTGTGACCTGGTCAATGTCAAGAGGCTAACAAAGGCTGACTCAGCAGTTAGAAGTAGGCTTAGTAACACTCAGCCAGCCCCCAGAATAAACCCTGACACAACAAGATGCTGAAGAAACAGTCCTCACAGCTTCTGCTTCTGCTTGAAAAGGGGCTCCAGTTGTTGGACCAACTCGCAGTCTTACTCCTGTGGTTTTGTAAAGAGGTTCTGAGGTTGTCGGTGCAATCGCTCTGTGCTCGTGTATGTTGGTGAGGCTCCAGGACGTGAGGAATATCTGAGCGTGATGCCTGGACCTCAGGGAGCTTCGGCGGTTATTCCGGGGGTTCTGAGAGTCATTGATGCGATTCGAGGAGTTTCATAGGTTGTTAAAGACTCAGGCAGCATGTAGCTCCCAGATGTCTATGAGGAGGTTCTGGTAGACCTACAGAGGGTTCAAGTGGATTATTGGGGAGTTTCCAGGAGTCCTTAAGGAGGTCCCACTGGTTCGCTGTGAGGGAGGATCCAGAGGTGCTTGAAGAGTTTCCAGGGTTTTTGGTATGTTGAAGGTCAGGAGGTTTGTCAGGAAACTGGAAAGTCTTCAACTGGAAAAAATCACATGTATGACTGTTACACACACACACACACACACACACACACACACACACACACACACACATGTATTCAGGCACTTCAGGGCTGTCAGTCCTGATCGCAGTGGAGACAAAGACAGAGAGCAGGAGGGCGGCCAAAACCTCTACGGATAACACACACACACACACACACACACACACACACACACACACACACACACACACACACACACACACACACTCCTCAGCACTCAGAGATGAAACACAAACCTTCTGTTTTTTTCATTTCTCTGCGTCCCTCTGCCAACAATGTGCTCATTAAAGTGAAATAACATGTTGAAATGTTCCTTCCTATACATCACACACACACACACACACACACACACACACACACACACACACACACACACACACACACACACACAGTATCTGTGCTGGTTTAAACCGGGCTTTAAGCCGCCCCGGCAGAGCTTCACATCAGATTGTGCCCTGAGCGAGCAGCTGGTATTTATAAAGACGAGCGCTGCTGACGTCCCGCTTGCTGTTCGCTCGCTGCGCCATGTCTGGAAGTCATTTCTGTCAGATGAGCTCTGGGAGTCGAGGCGCGGTGGCGGCAGACTGCGAGAGGAGTTTCAGGAGCTCGCCGAGAGGCTCGCAGGGTGGAAGGCTCTCGAGGGGAGGGCGTCACATGACCAGAGGGACAGGAGTGAAACCTGAGCTCGTGGTTCTGATCCAGACTTGATTAAAACTCGCTCACAAACACTTTCAGGAGCACCTCAGTAATAAAAGTGTTCCTCTGAGGAACAACGTGAGGCTGGTTCAGGTGTTTGCTGTGCTGTTTTTCAGTTTCAGGGGAACGTCAGAGAGTTTGATCGTCGGGAACACCGGAGAGTTTGCTCGGACGCTCTCTCAGAGGTCTTCCTCTAAGCTCTCACAGCTGTAGTTGAGGTTTCAGAGGTTTCGGTGGTTCTTTGGGAGGATCTACGATTTCTTGGCACCGCTGAAGGAGTTTTGGAAGAACTTCATGCGGTTTCAATAAAAAACGCAAATGTCCTGCGATTAAGTAACATCCATCCTTTTTCCTCCACTGATCTGAAGCTCGGCTACGGTGGCAGCAGTTTGATCAGTGTAATCCAGACGCCCTTTTCCTCAGCGATGTTTAATCTGCCAGGGACAGGGAAATATTTAAATACTCTCCAAAAAGTTATGGCGCTGTCATGGGATCTCCTCCCAGCTGGGCTTGCCCAGAAACCTTCAAAGGGAGGCGTTCAGGTGCTCAAACCACCTCAGCAGCTCTACTGCAGCCGCTGGATGTCTGAGCCTGAATTCAGCCAAGGAGGAAACTAATATGAGCCGCTTGTATCTGGACATGCGTAACAAGTTATATAAAGATTACAGAGTTAGACACCTGGACCTGAGCTAGTCCCGAAGCAGGAAACAGGAAGTATTACAGGGCTTATCCACGCCGCCTGCCTGCACAGACGCTGCTACTTTAAAGTGTCTTTACGTCTGAAAGGCCTGCTAGGAGACAACGTGAAGCTCGTTTCTGAACTGAGCTGTTTCTACGATGTTGCAGCTTGTAGAACAAGATGACATCCAGTTAGTGAGGGTGGTCTCTGCCTGTGCAGCAACTCTTGGAAAAACCCAGAAACCATCCTAATAGTTGTCTAACCACAACTTTATTGATATATACCACGGCACTCGTCATTAAGGGTTCGGAGGAGGTCGTCAAATGTTGTCTTTATGGGGGAAGATTTAAATCACAGTCCCCAGAAAAGCTTGGAGCCTGTTTTTAATAGAAACCCCCAAAGGTAACATATCAGTTATCAAATCCTGAAACTGATTTACTGAAGAGTCCTGCTCATGCTCAGTTTGAGGGCAGCACCGCATTTAAAGCGAGTTTATCCAAAAGCAACTGCAAAACAAACAGCTGGTGGAACATCTGCCAGCTTTTCAGGTTTATTAGTCGCATGATGGCGGGACGCAAGCTGGACCCGGAAACGGGAACGACTGGACTCTCCATCGTCATGGTGATCAGTGAGAATGTGTGAAGTACGCGGAGCCACAAACGACATGAATGAAGGTGAAGGGTCGCAGAAAACGCCCTGCCTTTGCTCTCAGAGCCCGAGACTGTCGAGTGTTTGTTCAGGCTCGAGTTTCGCCGACTGTCAGTCACTCGAACCACATGCTCCTACTCGAGCTGCTCTGACCTCTGACCTCCCACATGTGGCCGTCGCTGCGTGTTTGTTGGCGTTAAAGTGGAACACCTGCCGGCCTGGAGCGGCGTGCTCTTACCTGCCTGGAGGAACGCGGCTCCTTACTTTGGAGTTGCTGAGGTTCAGGGAACTCGGGGAGACGTCACAGAGCGAGCGCTGAGCGGTGAATGGAGATTTCAGAAGCTAATTATGATCAGTGACAGCTGCCGAGTCGCTCGGCTGCAATTTTCACATCTGTTAGCTGAAAGTGGAGCACATGCTGGACTCATCTGAGGGGAACAAGCCCAGGATGCATTTACGCTCTCACATTTCAGGCGCTCAAAGGGAAAGTCTGTAAGCTTATAGTAAACACAGGGCCTTCTGCTCTCTGCAACTATGAGGCTTCGGCTGCAACATTCAGCATTCAAACGTATGTTTCTTGTTTGCGACGCGCCTCTGTTCTCCTGGTTCAGACAGTCTGTTTCGCATTCAGCACATCATCACAGCATCAATCGAGTCACGTCAGGCTCATTCAGACTGCAGGGCTGAAGCTTTTGGAAGCGCTTTTTACGACTGCCTTTAACGTGCACGACAAACTGGAAAAGCAGAAAGACAGGAAGTAGCTTCAAATTCAACCACAGAAAACGGAGGGATCCTGAAATAGTGGTCAGAAGTGGAGAAGACAGACGCCTGCTGTTTGAACCGTTTCCAGTTTCCTGGTACAAACATCAGAAACTTCTCTCAGGCTTAGAGGGAGGCTCCTGTCTCCCTCCCTCACCCGCAACCAGTCACAGCTCCCGATCCTGGCCCCGATGGAGGTTTCGTCCTTCCTACTGTCGCCGAATGCTTGCTCATAAACTGTTGGAGGGTCTTTAAATTACAATAAAAGCGCCTGGAAGGGGAGGGGAGCAGTTGAGGTGGTGCATTATCTGTGGATGCCTCCTCAGGGAGGGTTTTTGGGATGTCAGCTGGTTTTGTGTCTTTGTCTCCCAGAGGAGCAGGAGGAAGCGGCTCTGAGAAGCTCTGCTGCTCCCATAGTTCTTCTGGAGACTTTGATCTGAAGATTCGCTCTAGAAGAAGCTGGTGGGTCTGTGGCAGTGACCTGAGCACGACAGACACAGAAAAACACTTTTTCAGGAGTCTCTTCCCTCCCTGCTCATCTCTGTCAGTAACTGTGAATTAGGCCTGAAGTTAATCTTTAAAACAAACACAAACCTTCTGAGTGAACCCCGACCTCTCGCCTGCCCGACGCTGTTATAAATGAAACGCACCGTCAGCAGACACGACGATGTCTCGGACCTCCATCGGGTCTGCCTTCTGTCTGTCAGCCGCCCATCCCTCCATCATCTCAGCCCTGATAAGAAACACTCAGTGCTGGTGGTCTGTTTGTCTCTTGAGGGTCAAAGGTCACACTGAAGGCAATCTGAAGTTAAATGAAACTCTTCTGTGCTCTGAGCTCAAACCATCACCGTCAGAGGAAACGAGGAGACTGTTTTAAGTTTCCTATGATTTGCACACACGCCACACACAGGCCGTTATCTGCAGCCGTAACACGGACCTGGAGAGAGCTCGGGGTCAAAGGTCGGCGTTTCTGAAGAGTTCACAAATTGCGGCTCAACGACTAAAACCGAGAGCTGTTGTACATCATCAGAAGATGACAGCAGGACAGATGTTGTTCTCGTTCCTCGTAATGAACCTGAGACAGTTTTACACCCGTCACGTTTACACGCTTCGTCTGTTCGAGGTTTAATTACAGCTTGTTTCACAGATAACGCCTTGTTTTCTTTCTCATTGTGTTTTGTTCTGCAGATCAGTCGGGGAAACATGACATCATCAGGCTGTTTGGAAATATTTTCTGATTAAAATCAGATTAATTGAACCTGGTTTCATTAAATATTCACATCACTGTTCTGAGGCGTCGTCATATATTTAATCTAAGTGTCTTTGTTCTTTTTTTAGATCCACATATTATGATATAATGATGTGACAGAGTCAGAAAGCTAAATGTGCACAAAGATCGTAAAAGAAATTCTGCAGGAAATAAAATGTAGTTGAAAGGAAATGAAATCTCGAGTGAAACGGGGAAAGGCTCTCTCATAAACGTTCACCTCGGGCAGATTGTTCCAGAGCCTCGGCCCCTGGTCTTCAGCCGCGCCCCAAAACAGGCTGAAGACATCTGCCCGAGGATTTAAAGGTATGTGCTCTTAGTGAGAGGTCAGAGCTGCAGCTCAGAGTGAGGCCACGAGCGGCCTTAGAAGTGATCGATATCAAAATCGTTAAAACGATCCTGTGTGTGAAACGTTCCTAAGACGACTGCATCAGTTCCTGTTAGATCAGGTAAACCAGATGCTGGGACGTGTGATATGACCCAGCAGGATGAAGCCGATGGCAGAATGTAACCATGAACTGCAAGAGTCTGTTAACCATGAAGTACCAAGGTGGCGTCATTTTGTCTGCAGAGAAGTGAAGCCGAGCTTACTGCGGAGTACCTAAAACTACCCAATCACAGGGTTGGGTTAGGTTCCCTTTATTATTATCTACACTCTACAGAATGATCTCCTTGTTACCTGGTTGCGTGACTTGAAAGAACAACATTCAAAAACCAAAATCCCGTCTTCTAACGGATAAACCCGCTCTAATCCAAACCCAGCCCTCTGACTCAGATGCTCTAAACTCATAATTATAACGATTCATACCTAACCTTAACCTGTAGCTCGTCTTAAAGCTGGCCCACCTTTGGGTTTGATCTGCCAAGCGCCGTGTTCTTACGCTCCCATCGGGGGTTTAACCTGCTGAGCCTGGAGTGGATCTATCCCGTCTCATCTGGAGCTTAAATCAGGCCAAACCACGTTTCCTTCCCGACCTCTGCGAGCTCAAAACAACCCGTCCTCTGATATCTGCGCGCTAACGTATTTGTCACTGACGGTGACTCAGACGTAACACGGCTACAAAGAGGCGCCTGAGTTTGGTTTTACTTCATAAATAACTGGAACCGTTTGGCACAGTAAAAGTCTTCTCCTGGTTTTAACGTAAAGCAGACAGACAGGCAGCAGACGTGTCGTCGGGCATCTTTATTGGAGTTTTCCCTCGCCCAGTGGACATCCTTCTTTATGACAACATTATTAACAATAAAAATATTCTCATACATTAGTGTGGACGTATAAAAGGCAGAGCTGAGTTCACAACATTCAAAATTACGCATTTAAATAAAATTTGTTTCCCAAAACAAAGTGTTTACATTTGTCTGTCCAATGAAAGTGGATCGATGGTGGACTGCCACTGACTCAAACTCCCATCATGCAACACTGTGACTTACAGAAAGGAGGCATGACAAAGAGGAGCTGTTATTGGCCTGTTAGTGCTTTGACTGGCAGGTAATGGACCAATGAACCAGTTTATGCGATTCAGTAAAAATACCATTAGAAGTGGATTACTCAGACTTTTCATGGTGATTCAGTCCTGATGATCAGAACTCGGATGACAGAAGGTTTACTGGATGTTTCAGCCTCCAGATAGAGGCCCACCAAAGTATGTCGGCAGCTCCTTTTGGCAGTTTCATGTTTTCATCCATACAAAAGTCCCACCCTATAACCGAAGGATCTACAGCAGGGGCGGGGAACTCCAGGCCTCCCTGCAGGTTTTAGATGTGTCTGATTTTAATGGCTAAATTAGCTCCTCAGCATGTCCTGAAGTTCTCCAGAGGCCTGGTAACGAACTAATCATGTGATTCAGATGTGTTGACCCAAGGTGAGATCTAAAACCTGCAGGACACCGGCCCTCGAGGCCTGGAGTTGGCCACCCCTGATCTACAGCCAACAATCCCTTCTTTTTGTTCTATATTTCAGTCAGCTCTGATCTCAGAGGCCTTTTCAGTCTCGTCTGTTCCTACCAGGTTACTGCTCTGCAACGACAGGATACGAGACTTATCGTGATGTTCAAAAATGTAACACCTGTTATATTCTATTACCCAACAGCTCCTTTTGCATGCATGCAAACCTCTGCAGAAACACTGCAGTGGACAATCTCCTCCAGGTCACATGATTAGTTTGGTGGTTTTAACTGGCTGATCATCGTCTGCTGGAGTTACACCTGAGACGATGACCACGATGGTGGCTCTGTGAGGAAGGTGATGGCAGCATTCAGGTATTTCCTGTCTGTGAAGCATCGCTAACAAACACTGCTCCTCACATTAATGAGTGTTTGGCCGGAGAACAGAAGAGACTGAAGAGGCAAACTGCCAAATGTTGGCCTGATGGTTAATGTTAGTGTTGTAAAAGTGGAAGAGCTGGTTTGTGGGCCGCCGTTAAACATTTATGTAGCGAGGCAGACGCACAGTCTCGCTCCAGAGGGCAGATGTGATCTTTGGTCCTGAACCTGGATCGTCTCACTCGCCTCCGTGAAAGCTAAGGCAGATTGCTTTTATACGTTTCTCTTCAGAAAGTGAAGACGACGTTTCGCCTGAAATGTAGGTTTACTATAAAAACTCTGATCTCCTGCTTTGTGTAAAAATACGATCAAATATCAGGTACAAAAAAAAAGTGCTACGATACAAAACCATCAATAGTTCACGATTAAACAAAAAGATGTCTGCTGTAGTCCTCAAACGTAGTCCTCGTGTCCAACACTGAAGCTTTGAATGGCTTTTCACTTCCTGTGGAAAATGGTCTTAAAACATTAAACCTGCAGTGGCTTCATCCCAACACGTGAAAGGCTGATAAATGACAGTCACGTACGTTTAGGCCACAGGGAGCTGAGTCTATAAAGGGGAGATCATGTAGATGATGGATGCCTTACAGCTGGAGGACAAAATACACTTGAGTACGTTCACAACACAGAAACCCACTACAGGTGGGCTTCGATCGTTTGTAGGCACCGAACAATTTAAAAAACTTTCAGTCTGATTGAGAAAACTACCGTGTGTACAGTTAAATACTCCCACATGACTTCCCTTAATCCAGAGAATTTCAGCACCCGATGAGTCACATTTGGAGAAGTTCTGGTCTGAGCAGGGAGCGAACATTCCCAAAGACTTCCTTGAAAAGTACACCGGTGTTTTCTGAGGCAACCCAGAATATTCCTCACAGATTACAAACAGTATGATGCTGAAACTTTGCTAGAACATGCTGACAGGTCACATCACGAATCCCTTCAGATGGTCCTGAACGCTGGTGTGGAAATAATCCCACTGAGAGGGAGATTACCGACCGGTGCGTTGGAATTCCCGCATGTCCCACATTCCCAAGATGTCCTTCAGAAAGACGTGTGTTCAGATTCCTGCTTGAAGAAACTCAAACACCGGCCATGTCACCGTAAAACCCGTTCGGCTCATTTTAAAAGGCTCTGAGGTCTGTGCGGTCACAGTGGCAGCATCCTGCAAAGGGTTTGTTTCTTCTACAGGAAGTACAAACCAAAGTATCCTGCTTGTGTTTCCAGCAGAATTTAGTCATTTTCTGCCTGTAATTTTTCTCTCTTGGTGTTTCTTCAGTGGAAAATCCTCCTGCCCTGGAAATCCAGCCATCAAACAGGCTGGGAAAGCTATGCTCCCAGCAAGGGGCGGAGCTTAGTCTTTACAGTGGAGGAACATCCAATCAGAAGAGTCCACATAAGGAATAGTTTCCAAAGTCTTCCAACATCCTTTCTGTGCTGGATGCTGATTGGCTGATTTCTGTGAGCTCTGCTGTTCAGAGTGGATTTAAAAAAACAAGCAACCTCGAGATGTGGTTCAGCGAGACGAGCCAATAGAAATCCTGAGGTTCAACCAGCCCGTCAAAGAATAGTCATCTCATTCCTTCGTTCTGATTGGTTGAAACTGCATCAGTTAGTGTTTCAGGCTGTAAAGCGTTCCCATTGGCTGGATCGGGTACAACGGTGGACAGCGTCAGGGTCATTTTGAGTGTTGTGCTGTGACCAGGCTGCGATTGGTCAGTAGAGCATGGTGGGTGGAGCTTTGTGTATCCTGAGCGTCTGGATGGAGGAGAGTATCTTCTTCTGGTGCCCTGCGAGGGTCACGCCCACTCTGAGGAGGTCTCTATGGAAACAGAAAGAGGGTGATGCAAATAAATAAATACAAATATAGAGCTTGGTTTCCCTGAGTGATGACTGGCAGGTAGCCAATCACAGAAAGAATAAGTGTCTTACTCAGTGTTGAGCTGCGAGACGATGTCCAGGTTGGTGAATCCGGCCTGAAGGAAGCTCTGCTCGTAGCGCTCCATCTTTATGGCTCGGAGCCACTCGGAGACCGAACCGCATGCCGACAGAGGAGGCGGGACTCGCTGGTCCAACAGAGGATGGGACAGGCTGAAAGGACAGGGCAGATGTGAACGATGACATTCCTCAGCGAGTCATTATTAGAGCAGCGTGTTCAGACCTGCAGCCTATAAAATATGTGGCATGAATATGTGAGCGTGAGATTTATTCTCTCTCTGTTATGGTTGAGGTTAAAATAAGCAGAGCGTGCTGGCTTCAAGCCACGAAACCCTTAAAATGACATGTAGGTCTTAAATATAGCTGCTAAGGTTTACATTTTAACCCCTTTTTCAGTCTTAAAATCAAAGACGTGTAATTTGGTGTAAAGAAGAAAGTTTTCCCAGGAGCTGCTGTGATTGGGATCATTATCCCGTTCATGACCCAGCTTTGGCTGTCAGACAGACTCCGCAATAGGAGCTTATGGTCAACTTGGTTTTCCCCGACCATGATGGTGTATTTTACACTTCCAGGCTGGGACGTTGTCTTGTGAGTTTTCTCAGATAGTTTCCAAACCTGCCTATTCTCTCCTGTCAGCTCTTCCAAACAAGCCTCACACTTTCAGTCCTGATCTAACTGCAGAGTCTGAGATTAATTTGCTGTGATGATTATGTTGAATTGTTTGCAAATTGCATCTGAAAGCTTCAGACCAACAAACGGCTGAAACGTCTGCTTTTATAAGGCACCCATACTTAATGATGATGGAGAAGACAGACCGGAGTCATGTGAAAACGTTTGTGTTCATGTGACAGAAATGTTACCATGTTGTATCCAAGCACATGACTTTACTTTGAACATCAGGAAGGATCGTGTCACACAGCAGGATAAAATCATCCCTGCTGGTTTCCACCACACCGTCACACCCAGTCTGATGGTTTTATGGTATTAGATTATTTTCTTTACAGTGTTGCATCACTGCTTCAACTTATTATACAGGAGACTTGTCCTGCTTTTATTTTGAAAGTTCAGTCCTTGCTAACCACCGATCCCAGAGGTTTCCTGTTTTCCGATTTCTCTCGGCAGATTGGCCAGCTGCTGTGGTGGATGGACCACCTCCACCTCTTGGACTCAGGTGGAGGTCCTCGTCCTGCTATGGAGGGTTGCTGTCACGGTGTGTTCAAAACAACCTGAAATCCGTGCCAGGCAACAGTGCCACATACGTGTTCGTGCAAGTGAAAATATGTCCACTTTGGCAAAGAGAGAAAAAATAGTTTTGCGCTGTGTCACAGAAGCCTCGCACTGAGATTCTCGCATCACTTTACTCCTCCTCCGCCCTTTGGCAAATATTTGTGAATTTCCAAAATACCCAGCAACTGAACTCATGCACGTAAGGCGAGCTGAAACTTAACTTCCTGTTTGGTCTGCACAGTTTAACCAGAACCTGAAAGACCCACGGTGAGCTCCCCGAGGCTGCGGAGCAGAACGAGGAGCGGCTGCTCCACCCGTGGTACTGCTTTACTATCTGCTGCTAACAAACTACAGGAACTTTATTCCTCTCAGAAAGCACAAACATGCACGCCGCCTCTGCTCTCGCCGTTAAAACAATCTCATTCTTATCTGACACTGATCTCCATCCTCCTCCTCCTCCTCGTGTCTCTGATGTTCCTTCACTGAAAGAGGAGGTGGACAGTCGGGAGGACACGGCTTCATTTGGAGTTTTAATCCAGGAATGTGCACCTGCTTGTGTAAACAGCTGTCAATCACACAGCTGGCTGCCCCACATTCCTTTGTCTCCCTACCACACTCTGACCTTTGACCCCGAACCCACCAGCTGGTGCCTGAATGACATTCCACGGCTCCGGCCCCCTCCCCCTCTCCTTCATCGAGCCTCACCTCTGTGCCTCTGGGTGCGTCACTTTCAGGGAGGTGGGGTTTCGGATCAGCCTGTCGAGGGACGCCACCACGTCGCAGAACCTCGGCCGGTTGGCTCGCTCCTTCTGCCAGCAGTCCAGCATGAGCGCGTGCAGGGAGGCGGGGCACTCCGGCGGCGGGGGAAGCCTGTAGTCCTGCTCGATGGCGTTTATCACCTGATGAAGCAGAAGCGTGAGAGGCAGTGAGCACTCTGTCATTCTGATGAAACGGCTTTTTTAACCATCAGCTTTGGACACCTTTGCTGGAATAATTTCAGCTTCTTTTATTGTAAATGAGCACTAATGATTCAGTCGTAGTTTCACGTCCATGAACCTCCAAACAATCAAGTTTTAAATGTATAACTTTGTTCCTTACGTCCTGGTTGCTCATGTCCCAGTACGGTCGCTCCCCGTATGACATCACTTCCCACATGACAATCCCGTAACTCCACGTGTCGCTGGCTGAAGTGAACTTCCTGCAATCAGACAGTAAAATCATCAAATGATTATCTACAGAACACTATAATAACAATAAGAAGAGGAAGCCTTTATCCACTACGCCAGCCTGCAGTACTGGCACTCACCTGTACGCGATGGCTTCAGGAGCCGTCCACCGAATGGGAATCTTGCCGCCCTAAAAAACAAGACTGGATCAGTCAGGTAATAACCGAATTTCACAATAAAAGCACCCAGGTAATGCTCAACAACAGAGGACTGAGACCAGAACCCTGAGGATCTCCAGCAGAACCAAAACAGAGCTGAAAGACCAACCAGACAGACGTGATTGATGATGAAGGTCTTAAAGACAACATTCATCATCTACTGATGAATAAAAGACTTCCTGTTAAGAGCTGTCATGACCAGAGACAAAACTCAACTTGTAGCAACAACATGCGAGTTGAGCAGCTTTGCATGATTCACAGTTCAAAGTAAACCTTTATCTGAAACCAGCCCCCCCAGTCCATCCTCTGTCTCAAAGAGCCCGTTTCATCTTCTTTCCTTTAAGCCAACTTTATCCTGATTGGCTGTCCCTTACAGCAGATGGGTGTGGCCTTTGTGTCTGAGATAAGGATATCAGAAATCATAAAGAGACAGACTGTGACAGTTACTCACCAGAGAGCTGGTGTACGTCGGGTCTGACGAGTTTTCAGTCAGAAACCTGCTCAGGCCAAAATCTGACACCTGAAAAACACAAAACCACAACTGTCAGATCTGTTTAGATTAGTCGAGCGGACAGGTGTGCAGGGCCACACCCTCACCTTACAGACCAGGTTGGAGTTCACCAAGATGTTACGAGCCGCCAGGTCTCTATGGACGTAGCTCATTTCAGACAGATACTTCATTCCTGCTGCGATGCCGCGCAGCATCCCCACCAGCTGGATGGTGGTAAACTGGCCATCATTCATCTGAAAACAGACAGGTAGAGGGTCAGACAGGTAGAGGGTCAGACAGGGAAAAGGTCAGACAGGTAGAGGGTCAGCCAGGTAGAGGGTCATACAGGTAGAGGGTCAGACAGGTAGAAGGTCAGACAGGTAGAAGGTCATACTGGTAGAGGGTCAGCCAGGTAGAGGGTCAGACAGGGAAAGGGTCATACAGGTAGAGGGTCAGACAGGTAGGGGGTCAGACAGGTAGGGGGTCATATAGGTAGAGGGTCAGACAGGTAGAAGGTCAGACAGGTAGAGGGTCAGCCAGGTAGAAGGTCATATAGGTAGAGGGTCAGACAGGTAGAAGGTCATACAGGTAGAGGGTCAGACAGGTAGAGGGTCAGACAGGGAAAAGGTCAGACAGGTAGAGGGTCATACAGGTAGAAGGTCATACTGGTAGAGGGTCAGACAGGTAGAAGGTCATATAGGTAGAGGGTCAGACAGGGAAAAGGTCAGACAGGTAGAGGGTCAGCCAGGTAGAGGGTCATATAGGTAGAGGGTCAGACAGGGAAAAGGTCAGACAGGTAGAGGGTCAGCCAGGTAGAGGGTCATACAGGTAGAAGGTCATATAGGTAGAGGGTCAGACAGGTAGAAGGTCATACAGGTAGAGGGTCAGCCAGGTAGAGGGTCAGACAGGGAAAAGGTCAGACAGGTAGAGGGTCAGCCAGGTAGAGGGTCAGACAGGGAAAAGGTCAGACAGGTAGAGGGTCATACAGGTAGAGGGTCAGACAGGTAGAGGGTCAGACAGGGAAAAGGTCAGACAGGGAAAAGGTCAGACAGGTAGAGGGTCAGACAGGTAGAGGGTCAGACAGGGAAAAGGTCAGACAGGTTTGCTGCTCTGTGACTGTCCCCCTCTCACCCTCAGGAAGCTGTCGAGCGCCCCGTTCTCCATGAACTCGGTGAGGATCATGACGGGGCAGGAAGTGGTGATGACTCCCTCCAGGTGGATGATGTTAGGGTGCTGGAACTGTCCCATGATGGACGCCTCCGACAGGAAGTCCCGCCTCTGCTTTTCCGTGTAGCCACCCTTCAGGGTCTTAATGGCCACGTAGTTCTCCTTCCTGCCCGGGATCCTCAGCCGACCACGACACACCTCGCCAAACTCACCTGTACAGGTATACGGCACAGGTTACATTACTTTTACAATAGTTACAATTCAAATGGAAGAACACACCTGTATTTCACTGGGGATAATTTATTCAAATTTAATCCCCAGATTAATGATAAAACTGCCACGTGAAAAGATTTCAGATATACTGAACACAACACTGTCTGTGCACCTGTCCTCACCTGATTCAGGAAATGGGAAGGTAACAACGAGGTGGTGTTATTTTTGTTAAAAAACAATCACATGGGCAGGTGATGAAAGATTACGTAGTAACATTGGCTATGGTTATGACAGCAAATGTAAAAATAAACAGTCATACTCCTGCCCAGGTGTATCCAGCCGAGTCATAACAACAATGTAATGACCTGACGTTCCACAGGTGTATTTTCCCAGGTGTTTGTTTTCCTTCAGGCTTAATGTCATAGAAATATCTAATATGAGAAAAGAAAAGCCACCTTGCCAAATTCACCTCCACCTGTAGGCTAGAAGACAACAGCCTCATATCTCGTTTTATCTAATAGGCAAAGGTAAGAAAAGCTGGAGGAGGTTTGAGGGGATGCTGGCCAATCAGACAGAGCGGGGTCACGGGAAATGAGAGGGTGGAGGTGGAGCTTAAAGTGAGTGTAAAAAGGTTCAGGTGGATGTAAATCTGGAGGTGCAGAGATCGGCTGACAGCAGAGCCCCAGAATCCAAACACAGACCTGCCGCTGAGCGTCGTCTAAGGTGAGAGCAGAGCGAGTCCACGCCAGCCGGAGGCAACGAAGTTTCCCTAAGTGGAGGCAGATCTTTGCGTTCTTTGAAGACGGAAACAGTAGAGGACCCACAGCAGAACCCTGAGGGACTCCACGTGTCAGAGCAACTAATGAGGTCACACGGTCACCTGAAAACAGCCAATCGCAGCAGGGCCGAACCCTCGACGCCGCGCAGCCCCATATCTACTCAATAAAGAGGACTCGTGTTATTGATACTGGAGGGGTGTAATGTTCCTTTAAGGCTCATTAGCGCATACCAGCACGTCAACACCTCCCTCAGCACTCACGCACATGTGGCCTGCGTGTGTGTCTGAGCGCGCTCGCCAGCCGGTGGTGAAAAGTTTGCACCCTTGTTTCCGCAGCAACCGCTATCCAGTTACATCTCACCAATGTCATCACTGAGAGCACTACTGTTACAGTAGCTGCACACACACTCAATCAATCACGCTCTCTCACGCCCTCGCACACACTCGCGCACAAACGCGCACGTGGCGTGTTTACTTTTAATAAAACAGGGTTCATGACGGAGAACAAATGACATCTGATGTTTTCTTTTAGTGCGAACACAGCTTCGCCTCATCATGGGAAAGTTAATGTTCCGCTCTCAAGGGGGTCAAAGGTCACAAACACATCTGGAAGACTTTACAAAATAAAAGTCCTATTAAGACCCATAAGTTTGTTTTGGCTTTTCAGAAACAACAGAAGATATTTGGGCTTTTTGTTGTCGTGCTGCTGCCTCCGTGCAGACTCCCTAACAAAGCTCCAGAGGTGAACAGCATCCACAAATGCTTCCAGATCCCAGAGAAATTCCTCAAGATTCCCAAAATATACGCCACCATATCCACTAATAATGTGTTCCTGAATCTTTAATGATTTACTTATTACAATAATCACGAAACCATTCAAAGGTTTTTGGCATTCCCAAAAAGGCTGACGTCTCTAAAACCTTTAGCTGCACAGATGTTCCTTCAAAAGGTTCCTGGAGTCGTAAAAACACTCTCTGAGCATTCACAGTTTCTTTTAAAACACCCGAAATGGTCTGATTGATGAGAATTTCATCAAAAACTTATGGCTTGGAGGGCGGAGTTTGCCCGTGACAGAAGTTTACACCACGCAGACATACAGGTGTGGGTTACCTGCTCCGATGACCTCTTCGATCTTAACGAAGGAGGCGTCGATCTCTTTGGCGAACTCCCTCACGGCCTCATTTGGGTCCTCGTAGGTAAACGGGTCGATGTAAACCTTCATCGCTACAAAAACAGCACAATCATCATCGTCAGTCGGCCGCGTTCATTTAAAACCGTTTGTATCAGACTGGCTCATTGGCCGAGTTGTAGCTCTGTCTCTGATTGGCTGTCAGACTCACTCTGCCCCATCTGGTAGTGGCCGCTCTTGTCGTGGATGTGCGCGCTCCTCTTCCTCCTGGTGACAGACAGACAGGTACAGACGGCTGTTTAGATTCAGAGCAGCTGCGGGATTCTGGTTTCCTCAGGAGACACACACACATCCTTTGTTCTGTCGCTCTCTCAGGAATGTGATTATCTCGCCGTATCTCGCCATCGCTCTCACAGTGTCGAGTTTCTCCATCTTAATATAGTCGACATGTCCCACCCTGCTCTGTGTGTGTGTGTGAACCTGAGGTCAGTGTGTTCTATTGTTCTGCAGAGGGGAGCAGGGAGGGTGCATCCTGAACACACGCACTCACCGGTAGCAGAACACGCCAACTATGGCCGCCACAGCGAGCACCAGTATCCCCAAAGAGGCCGAGACTCCAGTCACCATCAGCTGGGACACACCTACCCAGGAAACAAACACGCAGGAGTGAATCTCAGTGTTTTCACCTCTCAGACTCTAAAGAAAATGTAATAGCATGCGACCTCGTACCGTCAGGCAGCGTGTTGAAGCCGGTCTCGGCACCGAATGAGCCGTAACCGGCCTGAGAGCGAGCGCGGACCTGCACCCGGTATCTCGTCGCCCGTTGCAGCCCGTTTAGCACCAGAGAAGAAGACCTGCTGAACACGTACTGCCACTCTACTGACTCCTCACCATCCTGATAAGGACACGTTAAGAGTAGGCATTAGAGTAACACAGGAGTCCTAGTGACACGCATTAACAAAGGTCCTCACAGGACTAAACAACGTATCTAATCTGCGCTTATAATCTGTGTGTGTGTGTGTGTGTGTGTGTGTGTGTGTGTGTGTGTGTGTGTGTGTGTGTGTGTGTGTGTGTGAGAGAGTTAACATATGCAGACATACATTCGCTCCAGCACAGAACCAAACCCTGTTCTACAAAGATGATCCTGCTAAAACCAGATGGAATGTTTTACAAAGAAGTACGCTCTTAGAATTTTAGATATATTTTATAAACACACACTAAAAGACAGAACGTAAAAAAGGCTTCGGTTTGAAGTTCACATGGACTCAGGGCCCAGGTTAACTTCAGGGTAGGGCTGCTTGATTATGGCAAAAATGATAATCACGATTATTTTCACTGAAATGGAGATCTCGATTATTTGACGAGATTTCACCCTTTAAGACCTACTATAGAACCAAGTCGGCCGGAGCTTATATTATATTTTTACATGCTGTAGTGCCATTAGTGGGAGCATTTTTGTTGCTATACATCAATACAACTGTTATAGCCCATATTTTAATAATATGTATGCATTAAGTCCATAGTAACTACATTAATTGCGAAAAAGTGCAATAAACTACAAAAAAATTTAAAATTGTTTTTGTTTTTTTACATATTTTTCTACTTGGAGAAATTTAAGAGGTTTATCCCTCAAAACTTTAAATACAAAAAAGTTGCAAAGAATAGTTTACAAGAACAGGAAATTTATTTTGAGTGTCTTCATAGTTTTATTTTGGAGATACATCAATTTTTATATACTGCAGGAAAAACAAAAAACAATCCTATGATGCAAATTTGCAAAGAAAACAGCATGTGCATCAAAATAAACTATTTCCAGCAGTGCAATTCGAGTTCTAAGCATCCCAGAAACTATTCAGAAAAGTCAAACATGACTTATAAAAACACCAGTATAGGCTTTTAAGGCCTACAAGTAAAAAACTACATTTTCCGCGAAAATGACGTCACTTCCTGTTTCAGGCAGGTCATGGCGGACATGCTATAGTTCGTGCTGATGGACGTAGGAAGTGTTACAAACAGCTGATCGGATCGGCAAAGCGTGTTTCTGGAATATTATGTTTTTGTTCCTGCAAGCGCTTTTTATGCAATTTTTGCAAAGCTATATGTGGAAGGAAACCGTGACCGAGGACAAGCTGATGGCATAAAATGTAAGTACAACTCCTCCGGTTTCATATGCAAAACAAATTATTGCGCTAGCTTACGCGGTTCCGGTTCTACAGGGATTTAAAGGGTTAACAATAACAATGTATTGAATAATGACTTTTAAAAATAATATAAAATAGTGTGCAAATACTGATAACACTGCAAATGTTTGCGATATAAGAAATAAATGAAAAATGTAAACATCTGTGTTTAGTGAACTTTGCAGTGTTGCTCTGTGGTGCAGCTACAACACTGTAGCAAAGTTTACACACTATGTCTACTTGATCCACGTCTGACTGAACCCATAATGTTTCCACACCACTGAAGTTTGTTTTTTTTTACCTCTCTTTTCAACCAACGGCAGTCACTCTCCTCTCCAAATAACTTCTGCTTAGCTTTCCGAGCTTCCCTCGGGTCCTCTTAATTGTTGTGACGCGTGTTCGAAATGCAGAGAGGTGCGCTCGATTTGCCACACGGAGCAGCGCAAGAGTAAAGCACGAGGGAGGGGCTAATAATCGGCTCAGTCATTTTTAATGATCGTTGAAAGCCCAGATCGTAATCGTGATTAAAATTCGATTAATTGAGCAGCCCTACTTCAGGGTTAACTTAGCATAGAGGTCCTAGTGATGCACGCATGTGTGTATACCTCAGGGCTGTAGCGCAGCTCGTAGTCCAGGATCTTGTACTGGTTGTGCACAACTGGGACGCTCCACTCTAAAGATAGACTGCTCTCTGAGGCCTCCACCCTCCTCAGACCAGATACTGGAGGAGGAACTACAGAAACACAGACCATCATTCACTGATCATTACGTTTGTGTGCACGAAAGAATTCTGGGTAATGTAGTGTGTATCTGTACCATCTCTACTGGTGGTGATGTTGAGCTTGCTGGAGGCTGGCTCTGAGTGGCTGAGTGCAGACACGCCATTTAGCGACTGGATGGTGAAGATGTACTTTGTTTGTGGGCGGAGCCCCCAGACGACGACACGCCGCTGGGTCAGGCCGTTCTGTGCCGGCCGGTAAAGAACGCTGTCGCCACATGGGAAGCAGGAAGTGACCTGAAGAGGAGAAAGAAGAAAAGGGGCGGGGTCAGATCTGACAGCTCAGACTGGTGCTAATGGTGACAGAGATGGCGGTGGCGTACCTTGGTGGCAGTGGCGGGCCCGCAGGTGGAGCACAGGACTCTGTAGGTCAGGTCATGTCGTCCTCCGCGGTCCAGTGGCTCGCTCCACTCCAAAGTCACCATGGTGTCATTGAGCTGACTCACCGGGGAGCGAGGAGCCGAGGGAGGCTCTGCGGAGGTCAAAGGTCACAGGTCAGTGCCTGCTGAGTATCACCTGTCAGACGCTCAACATCATCTACGTTTTTTTCCCTGAGCAGCAACTCTCAGGCAGGCTGATACCTGAGAGTCAGGCGGCCTGTTTTCATTCCTGCGTAATGAGTTTTTCTTCTTTGTCTGCAGACTGATGGAGGAGCTGAGAGATAAGAACTTCCTGCCTCCACACAAACATCAGAGTAACCTGAGACCTGTGTGTGTGTGTGCAGTCGTTACCTGTAAGACCTCGACATTACACACACACGGACACAAGCACAAAGAGGTAATGAGCCTATTAATTTGCCTAATTGCTGTTGCCTGAGGGGATGTAGTTAAAGGGGTGGGTCGGGGTACTTAAAGAGGCGTGGAGGCTTGTTGGCAAAGAGCCCTGTGTGTGTGTGTGTGTGTGTGTGTGTGTGTGTGTGTGTGTGTGCGTGTGTGTGTGTGTTTGTGGTCCAGAGTTTACACAGAGTTTAAAGTGGTCTCCAGATTATTTAATAACAAATTACATCACGTCAGTCTGTGGAGACTAGAGGCGAGGTCCTAGTGAAAGACACTCTCCAGCTGCATGATGGGAAATGTAGGACAAGAGGTTTCAGTGTTGTCAGAAATTACAATAATAAAGAAAATTAAATGAAAAGCAGAGGGACTTACGTGTGCAGGCACTGTGCGGCGGGTCCGAGTCGGCTCGATAGAAACCAGAGTGACACGGGCAGTAGGCGGAGCCTGGGATTCTTGTGTTGCTATTGGCTGGACAGGAGCTGCAGCCAACAGGTCCTGACTCGGCTTTAAAATGACCGGACGGACAGGCTGGAGACAAAGGCTTAGAATTAGCATTCACCTCTAAAAACACACACACATATGGGATTGTCCACCTTCACCATTAGCCTGAACCCACATGTGCACACACATCAGATCTCCAGAAGCGCTACAAAAACCGCACTTCCTCTATTGTCCACTAGGGGCTCCAGCAGCGTGCCAGTGCTCATAGACTTCCATGTTAAAATTTCAACTCTACAGCATGTTTACAACCTGATATAAAAAATAACAAGATTCAGTTACACACAGAGCGACGTGTTGTGGTTTAATGAGTCAGGCCTATATCAACAATAGACCAGGTATAATCATAGAGTGCAGAGAACAGCAGGGTGTTTAAGTAAAAAGAACATGATTACACGTGTATAATAAGCCTCTGAAGGTATGACCTGAAGCGTTTTACATCCAAACAACTGTTTTCTGAATGCAGTAAAAAGCTCAGATTAATGTGCGTTACAGAAACCAGAGCTGACATCAGAGTGTTTTCTCACAGGTGGTGGGGTTCCACAGGGCTCTGTTATTGGTCCTCTACTTTTTAATTAGGTTTCATTTAATTCTGCTTGTAAATGCACTGGATGTTTATTGCTTCATCTATGGGGGGGTCTACTATTTTTGTACCGCACCTGTTTAAACTGGTTAGGCTTAAAAAAGGATTAAAGTTTAAATTATTAGCGATGTGGGTTCTATGGCAGGCAGCCTGAACTGGACCTCTGGATTGTATTTGTGCCGTTGGAGCCTTTTGGAGCATTTCTAATACAATTATCTGACCAATAATAAACTGCTGTGAGGTTAATTGGACTAAAAGACAGCTGGGCTCCATTTTTGTGTGAAATTCCAGAATTTTATTTGAACGTGACAGCAGCCAAAACGCGAATATTATACGAACATTATTTTGAAGCAATAAAATGTAGTCACACTGCTTTGCAGTTGCATTTATAAAGATCTTTTAGTAATAATTAGTTCTACAAACCGTAAAAACATTGAATGTGACCTGTTGTCTGAACACAACCAGTTTGAGTCAGTCAGAGAAGATTTGAGCTGTTGTATTGAGCTCACACAGGCTGCTGCCTCCTGGCCTCAGGCTCTAAAAAGACGAGGCTTCAGAACAATGGGACTAAAACCAACAATGAAGGTATCGGGCGTGCCAGCGAGTCCCAACTAAAGCAAATGTTCCACTCAAACATGACAGTGAACCTCGAAGCAGTAAAAGCAGCTCAGTGTGTCCAGAAACAGCTCAAACCCGTCAGTGGTCGTCCCCGAAAGAGATCAAACAGTCCCAAAGAAACACACCCGCCTCTCCTGCTCATGCACACTCCAGCAAACAGATGTTTATGAACATCTGGAGCCTTTTATTAGAAATGAAACATGTTTGTGACGTAGAGGTCGATTTCTGTCACTGAGGTTTAAAAATGGTTGGAAACTAAAAATGGTTCATTTATAGGAAATATTAAAGAATGAACACATGATTATGTTAAAAAGAGCAGAGAGTGAAAGCAGAGAGGTTTGGCTCTGTGGGTTTCTGGCCTGGAATGTGAGTAATGCTCAGAGCTGGGATCAGGAACACCGCAGAGGGATGAAGGGATGAAGGGAGGAGTGCAGACTCACAGACAATAAGAGACAGGAAGTGACCTTGGCTTCAACAGGATGTGGAAAGTGCTGCCATGATGTCATCACTGGCCTCCCCTGCCAAGCACGGGAGTAAGCACACACACATGCACACACTCTGCTTAAGCAGCGCTAGTTAACCTCTGACCTCTTCACTCAGCCTGGCTCTTGCCCCTCCCCCTCCCTCAGAAGCAGAGACAAGCAGAGGACGTCGCTGCTTCTGCTGTCGCCGCTGCAGCGCTTCCCGCTCGCAGTCAGCTGACCTTTGACCTCACACAGAATAACAGGAAACTTGGACAACCAAGCCGTCTGCGGCCCGCGTCGACCTCGCTCTGCTTTCATCCCGCGGCGATGGCGGAGAGGAGAGGAAGCGTGGAAACAGGACGGAAACGTGCGGCGAGCGCGGAGGCAGGACGGACTCCGATTACAGCGCGTTTCCTCCAGAGAAACACCGCAGCAGCTGCTCCTGCAGTTTACCCACAACCCCTCTCACTTACTCATTAAAGTAAACAGCTGCACACGACTTCAACGACAGCTCAATAATAACTTTCTCCTTCAGGCCTCCACCATCCCCCACACCGCCAGTCTTATTCTGAAAGGACGCCTGAGCGGCGTGAAGGAGCCGGCACAGCGCGAGACTCCCCGAATACTTTAACAACAATTTATCAAAGTGTAACACAACTATTTTAGAAATCTCCTAAAACTTTCAACTTTAAACCTAAAAGTAACAGAATTTTCAGCTACATTTGAAAAGTAAATAAAGGAACATCTTAATGACAAATAATCACGTGCTTCTCTGTTTTTCAGCTGGTGTGAAGCTTCATGAATAACAGCATGAACCATATTTCGTTTGCACAGACTGTGATTTTAGTCACTGCGCAGCAGTTTGTGACTGTGTGTGAAAAGTGGATTATAAACTCACTGTAAGAAGCTGAACACTTGTTGACACAGCCACTCCTCTACTGTGACCCACACCGCTTCCTGTCATTTACTTAACAATAGTTACTATAGTTACTGTTAACAGTGTCCTAAGTGTGCCTGTTTTTTAACAAACCGTTTTAAACATTGACTTTCAGGATAGAATCAGAGAAATGATCATTTCTTTTCTTTAATCTCGGTCAAAGTTTCCTACATATTTTCAACTCTTTTTCTCTAAAATCTTAGATCTTATTTTCATTATATTCAGTTCAAACGCAACAAATGTTTTTATAACATTAAATTAAATCTACATGTTTCTTAATTAAAGGACTTTAACATTTGACTCGTTATAACTTTAAAACAGAAGTTTCTTTAAATAATACATTTTCATTTTTTGGATGTTTTTCATAAAAATATTACGTTTACACTTTTAAAAACTCACTTTCTACTAATTTTGTTAATAAATACAATTTAGTTTTAGAAATTCAGTTGAATTTCGTATAAAAACACAACAGCTGTTTGTAATCACCTTGATGAACTGAGACATTCATTTATTTGTAACTGTTGACAGTTATTTTTCAACATGTTGCAAGTTTTAATAAAACTGCTGATTTGCTGAAACAATTAATGTACTAATACACAACAGATTTGTCTGTTTTGTTACAATATTAAACAAACTTTATTGTAAACTCCATCAACACCATTTTACTTTTTTCTTCAAAACCTTTTGTAATTTAAGTGATTTAACTTCTGTATTGTGACTATTTTGACTTTAATAAGATTTGTAGGACTAATATTACTACTAATAATAATAATATTGTATCACAGTCAGACAGTCAGGTACAGTTATACCAAAATATAAACAATTAAAGCTGTTTTATTTCAGATTGTTTGTCTATAAATCTTTGACTCTTTTTAATCTTAAGATCAGTTTGCTTCTCATTATAACTTTAATAACAATCATAAATAAAAACATTACAAAATGTAATGTTTGGCAGCAGTGTGATGTCTATTTCAAACAATTGCGGTCTTATTGTGGAAGTGACGGCTTCCTCTGATGCCTGTGCTGATTACAGAAACAGTAATCCTTGTTTACTGATACGTTTCAGGAATCCTCTTACACGCCGTAAGACAACGACTGTAATCTGGTTATAATCTGGTTATATGTAAACAAACGTTGTGATCTGAGCTCATGGTGGGGAAGAGAAACACTTTCTTATGTTTCCATTTCCCTCAGATTTAAAGTGTTTACTGAGTAAAGCTGTAACACTGAGAGTAATCTGATTACTGCTGAGTTTTATCCTGCTTTACTTTGGGGCCCCTGCTCTGCTCGCTCTCACACTGTCAACACGTCGCTCTCTCTCCCTCTAATCGCCTCCAGCTTCTCCTCTCTGTTTACTCGGACTCGCAGTTCTGACCACGAAGAATTTTAAGTGCTGATAATGAAGCGGCGCACAGGAGAAGCTTTTACTTTGTAAAACAAATGATGGTCGGAGCTGTTAGTGAGTTCAAGTCGTGACGGTGAACCCGAGGTCTCGGCTCGGGCCTTCGAATGTGCCGGATTCATTCGTTCCATCTCAGTGATGACGCTTTTACTTTGAAAACTAACAGGAGGTCTTTTGTTTTATGGACTGCACTCTCACCTCTGCAGCGTACGTCGGTCTCTCCTGCTTCGTATCCAGGACGACAGGCGCAGCTGGACGTCGGCTGTCCTACCCACTCCCCGTCTTCACCACAAAGCATGCTGGGAGGTTGTGACTGCTCGCCAGGCGGCGTCACGGCATTCTCCACGCACACACCCTGAGCCTGCAGCAGAATGTCAAAATAAAAGCTCGTAGACACAAAAGCTTCAGTTACAGTGCTTTTATTTTTAAACTCAAAGGTGAGCTTGTTATGTACAAGAACGCTAGACTCCACTGTTGCTATGGTTACCTGTTCCACCAGCGAGTGGGGGACGGTTTCAGGAAAAGAGGCGAAGGCGCGGCGCAGGGGCGGGCACTTCCTGTAGAACACACGCACAGAGAGCAACGCCATGCAGGCGCTCTGGCTTTGGAAGGCCAGGTAAAGCCCCGCCTTACGCAGTCCTTCCAGCCGCAGCACCTTGACATTAGGGCGGCCCCTGGCGTCACGCAGCATCAGGTGGTCGGCGGCGACTGTCGCCACTTTGATGTAAGGGTTCTCCATCCAGGCCGGGCTGGTGAGCGTGGCGTCGTCAGCCTCTGACGGGTAGTAGTACAGGTTGAAGGTCTCTTTACACGGCTGCCTCAGACTGGAACACTCCATCATGGAAAACCTGCGTCGACACGTTCAGAGCTTATATTCGCTTCTCCGCGTTAATCAACATCAAACGACCTGTGATTTCCACCAACCAGATCTCCACGTAGACCGTGGTCGCCGCCTTCAGAGGGATCCAGCGCGTCCTCAGCCAATAGGAAGAAGTGCTAGTGATGGTGCAGATCTCATAGGTCCGCACAGTGTTTTGCTGATCGTCCCTCGAGCTCGCTTCCTCCCACTGAGGACAGAGACGGATCATAGGTGAGCTTTTCATTCAAAGCAATGCAGAGTGTTAGCTATAAGCTAACAGATTAGCTTTGATGTGTACCTGCGAGTCATCAGCAGGGTAGCTCGTCCATCTTAGGTCAGATGTGGCCAGCTTGGTGTTCATCAGCACATCTGAAACACAGACAGCAACAGTCAGCAAGTCCTGGGCAAATAAAACATCCTCTAAAAATCACCCAAAGTTCATCCCACTGCAGGTCTTCAGCAAACCTACTGAGCACTCCTTTAAAACCTCGACGTAGTCCTCTACAGGCAAGTCACCACACTCCCCTCAAATGCTCCAACGACATGCTTGCTTGTGCCCCTTAAAACATTCCTCAAACACCCTCCTTGAGTTTGTCAGCAACGTCCTCAAGCAGCACTGACGTCACTTGGGACCTTTCGAGACTTCTTGGACCGTTTTAAAGATCCCAGCAGCCTCCTAGAAGTGTTTCCAAACCTCTTAAAACAGCTGCAAATGTTATTTAAAACCTCTTAAAAGTTTGCTTAAAACCTTTTAAAAGACCCTCCTAAGGTCCTCAACATACCTTCAAGTCATGAGACTCCCAATGGACCCCCACAACCTTCTAAAGATCTCAAAAAGCCTCTTAACAGTCGCCCAAATGACCACAACAAACTGGTAATGTAAGAACACAACAACCTCCTGATGGTTCTTTGAAGCCTAGATGTGTTAAAGGTCCCTCGATTCCTCTTAAAAATAAAATATAATGTTTTGAAACTGCATTAAAGTTATCTGTAAAACCCCTCGAGGTTATCAACAAGTTCCTCAAACAGCAGTGATGCCACTTGGGAATCTTTTCAGACTCAATGGTCCCAGCAGCCTCCTATAAGTTTTTCAAAACCTCTAAAAAGGCCCCTAAATTCCCTAGAAATTCCTCCAAAGTTCTCCTAAATGCTCTTCAAACCACCTGTAAAACAGCTTCTTCCCACCTTATAAAGCTTAAAACCTCCTAAAAGTCAGCCTGAAGCCTTCAAATCATCAGTCAAGGTGTCTCAAAGCCTCTCAGCCACTCAGATGCCTCCAACACACTTGTATTTAATGCAAAAACTCTTCAATTTTACTAAAATGCCCCTTTGAAAACATCCCACGTGTCCAGAGCTCCTTAAAGTCTTTTTTAAAAATCACGTCTTTTACGACCTCTTTTGAAAACACCTAGGTGTCTCTGAAAGCTTTTGAAAAAGCGTTTGGAAAACCGCGTGAACTTGTGCACTCGCGTCCACAACCACTGGAAGCTCAACAAACCCCTGAAACCATCAGAACCGCTCGGTGACTCCGGCAGACAGAGAAACTCACGGAGGCCTCAGACGGAGCAACAGAACCAGATCAGCTGAAGGCGGCGCTCTGATATGAGCTCTGATTTTTCACTGGAAGTCAGCAGGTTCAGCCAGACGACCCACAGGAGGTCTTTCAGCGGCTTCAATCAGGGAAAGTAAAAACACAGACGGTCATACAACACAAGGGCTTCTTTCTCCCTCTGCGTGTCTCTGTGGAGGAAGGAGGACAGGTGAAGAAGACCAGGCTACACCCCGACAAACACACACATTCGAAGCATGCCTGCACATGTGTAATATCTGCCGTGAGTGATGGTGTGTAATCAGCGTTGGAGGAGAGAGGCTCAGGAGGCTTAACCCTGACACACACGGTGAAAAATGCAGACGTTTCTCACACTTTTCCCCTCTTCCTAAGCCTCTTAGACCTCCACAACCACCATACGTTCATATCAGTCCTCTGCAGAAAGTAGTCCCATACAAATACAACATTAATGCTGCTGTTTTCTGAGGATTTCTGTTTTCAGTCAGAGCTCAGAGCCGCAGAAAGAGAGCGATAAATCTAAGCGTGCTGGTTTCACTGCTGCAGGACTCATTTACACGGGAGGGTGGTGTTCCCCCACCTTTAATATGACAGGCCTCAGCTCAGGCTTTGATGTTACTGCCTACATCCAAACAACGTAAACGTCTTGGTGCTGTAGTTCTGCATAAATCAGCGCGCCGCTCTGCTGCAAGCTTAAATTTAGCGTGTCACGAGCACAGCTGGAAGCACTGATGGGGGCGTTTTCTGAGATGTGATCTCACTTCCTCTTTAGCAGCGCTTGTTTAATACGCACCTTTGTTCATTTCTGCTGACTGTGACATCCAGGTGCTTTCAAAATAATACAAATACATCAATAAAATCATCGTGACGGCTTAGTGAGGCGGGCGGAGGCGCGTGGAAACATTTGAGGCCCGACTGATATTTTTTACATTTTTATGTGGCTCACTTCCTGTTTAGTGTCTGTGTCGCTTGCAGCTATTGGCTGTGATGGATGAATGCTTTCAAAATAACATAAATCCCACACGATGACTTTTGTTAGGCTGGAGTGTTTAGGCTTATAAAATCCAATATTATGGAAACTGGCCTTTGTTATTATTACAGATTTGCTTTTTTAAAAGATTAGTTCTCACAGTTACTTTATTCAAAATACGGAGGACATTTGTCAGTCGTGTAGGAACGTCTCCACGTGAACGGAGACTGTGAAGACACTTCAGGCTGGCTGTGCCGAAAAAAATATAATAACTTTGTTTTGACTTGGCTTCATCCAGACTATAATATTCTTATTTACAAAGGGTATACGGTTAAAAAAAGGTTGCATCTTGTGCAGACCAGGGCTGTCAAACATAAGGCCCAGGGGCCAGAAACGGGCCTTGTAAAGCTCCAATCTGGCCTGCTGGACTGCACGACATTAAAGTTTAGACCTTTAACTGTATTTTCACGTTTCACACTTTGTGTAACTAATAAAGTTCTCCCTGTCTCTGCTAATAACACTACACCAAAGTAACCAAGTAACAGACCAACAAAGAAATTAGGCCTGTGCGATACGACCAAAAGCTCATATCCCGATATAAGACATTTATCGTCCCGGCAACGATATATATCACACATCGTTTACATTTTCTGTAAATTCTGTGAATCTCTGGATTTCACTTTTTTTTTTTGCAGGTCGTGCACCTGGAGTTAGTTGTTTTGACCGATGAATGAAACTATACATTTTTAGACATTTTCTTTGTGAGTATGTATTATTTATTAATTACCCCCGAGCTGCGGGGAAAAGTTCTAAGGTTCGAGTCTAAGGTTTATTTTTTTTGCTTTTCATCTGTAAACACTCTGTGTACTCTTTCACTTGATTCAGTTTATTTTTTTAAATTTCAACAGCCTCTTAGGCCAAAGTGCTCAGCAACAAGCAAATAAAATCCTATAATTTCAGCATTAACCACACTGCAGCCATATCATTGGTCAGATAACTGCATTAGAAATGTTTATAAGCCTCCAAGAGCCCACAAACAGTCCAGGGGTCCAGTTCAGGTACCAGCTAAGATGAAGCCTAGCAGACAAATTTCAACAGGATCTTGAGCTTTATTGTGAAAAGGTTTATGTGGAAAATAAACAAGCAGACGCAGGAGCCACGCGATGGTTTTACCGTCAACGCATAAAAACAGTCGCTTGCCGGCCGCAGTGTGTTTATATTAAATATGAGAGAAAGAGAGAACCTTAAGAAATAAATACAAATAAAAACAAGATGTTGTTTTGTATTTTTTTCATATAAAACGATGAAAAAAATATACAAAAAAATGCACATTTGCGACACCACGAAACAAACGATAGCGTAATGTGAATGTCATCGGATATATCGTTATATCGAACAGCCCTAAAAGAGATCAGAAAGAAATATTTTTATTTTTTTTAATGCAATGGGTCCACAGTAAATTAAGTAAAAGACAAAAAAAGAGATTTTGTGTTAACTAACAAAACCTTTCAGTTTTATAATGACAGTAATGAGCTACAGAACTGCTGACACACTCATTTCTTACACTTTAGGTTTCTGTCATTTACTACAGCAGAATTTCTCTATCATGGGGAAAAACACATATTATACTTGTATTTCCAGGATTAAAGCTGCACTGGACCATTTACGATTAAAGTGGCGTACGAGGTAAAATGAGTGTTAGCTTTAGAGGTGTGGGGGACGGTCCACACTAACTATTAAAACCTCTGATCGCACAGCTTTAAGACAAAGAAAGAAGAAAGAATCGTCCATACAATCTTAAATATTGTTTTTCTAAAGGATCGTCGACCTGCAGACTGAAGGATGAATAAATCATCCAAAGTTCAGGCTTCAAAGTGAAAAACTGTTCTTACAGTCTGTGATCTGAACCTTCAAACGGACACTTGTAGGTCTGATGTCCTTATAAGGTCTAGATCTAACCATGGTCCTCACAAAACAGGCAGACAAAACACACACACACACACAAATACAGCTCTGGAGAGAGTGTGTGTGTTTGTGAGTCTGTGAGTCCACGTCAGTTACACTTCATCAGCTCTCTTTAACCAGATTAATAATCTGTAGTGGTGTGAAAAAACACACTGACCTGCCTGCGTTTCTCTCACACACACACACACACACACACACACACACACACACACACACACACACACACACACACACACACACACACAGTCTCGTCATTCATTTGCTCTAATAGCTTCAGTCACTTCTCGTTTTAATTAACCGACAGGCAGATTTAAACAGTTGGAGCGCCTGACTGTGTGTGTGTGTGTGTGTGTGTGTGTGTGTGTGTGTGTGTGTGTGTGTGTGTGTGTGTGTGTGTGTGTGTGTGATTACAGCGTGGAGAAAGGGAAAGCGGCCCTTCCATCGTTCTGCTTGGCAGCAGCTGAGGAATGAAGCCGTCTGTAATTCTCCCCGGGTGTCTCAGGGCGCCTGTACGAAGCTCACGGACACAGATGAGCAGCGAGCGCCGAGTCGAGAGCTCACTGTGTGATGATTAATCTGCTGCAGCAGACGCTCCAACGCCAAGAGTGGAAAACATGATGAAAATGTGACCTCTGCCAGTGTGATATGCTCAGGAGAAGAAGGTCAGCGTCTCCTCACGCACACACGGGCCTCTTATTTCTTCACGGGGAGCTCCGATAAACTTCTAAACTTAGGAAAGCAGTAGAAACACTTACGGTGCTTCTACTTTTGGGTCTGCTATTGTACTAATAAATCCTAGGAAACCACAAAAAACCAAGACACAGAGTTGAGTCTCAACATTAGTAGTGTGGCTGCCATGTTAGTGCAGTTAGAGCACGAGAGGTTCAAGTGCTATGCTATCAGCTAGCTTGACTGGCTATCGAGCTGCATCCACAGACTTCGTGCTCAGTAACAAGCAACTAAAATCCTACAATCTCACCATTAACCACACAGCAGCCATATCATTGGTCAAAGAACTGCATTAGAAATGCTCTAAAAGACTCCAAGAGCACACAAACAGTCCAGAGGTCCAGCTCAGGTACCAGCTAAGGTGAAGCCTAGCAGACAAGCTAGCAGCTACACCCGCCTGTAAGTCATGGAAGCCCCGACACTTCAAATGCTGCAAAATGTAAGCCTGAGTTATGAGATATAAAACCAAACTGACTTATAAAGTGATAAACATGTAGTGGCTTTAAAAACAAAAGGGATGGATGACAGAGCCCTGTGGAACTCCACCACCTAAGCAAACACTGATCAGAAAACGCTTCAGCTCATATACGCTTCATATACACATGTGCTCATGTTGTATTATTATGTTTAGTCTGTTATAAATATACAAGCCTGACTCTGTTTCTCTGTGTGAGTCTAAAGAGCATCTGCAGTGTTTTTATTTGACGGCATGTCAGATGTTCACAGGCTTTGCCAAAGTCCAAGTACTTTTACTGCAGTTGGACATTTTTAGCCTGGTGGTGTGCAGGGATGTTAGAGGAACAGCAGGTTTTGCCGCTGACATAATTTTAGGGTTCAGGTTGTGTAGCAGTTTTAGTGACACTCCCCTCTGGTATGCTCTCGTCTTTCCTCCCTTCAGGATGTCCACGGGTTCATGTATCTGATCTACTGCAGCACCTGAATGCCTCGCCGCTCCCTCTGACACCGCGGGGCTGTGATGTCATGCTATGTGATCAGGGATACGGCCTCGGATCTTAAGTGCTGGATGCGCAGTCAGGTGATAGCAAACGCCGCAGAAACCTGCGGTGATGTGACACGAGATCGCCGAGCCTGCAGGTTCGTCTCCTTTTTGTTGATTTTCTACAAGCCACCACATTAACTCGTTTTTCTGAAGCTGCCGAAGTTATGAGCTCCAAGTCTCGACCGCAGAGGACGAATAAAGTTTATGCACACGCGTTTCTAATCAGCATCGCAGCCTGAGCCAATTAAAGCCTCAGCATGTGTGTGTTTGGTTTACATCCATATAGACTCTGTAAACTGCACACACACACACACACACACACACACACAGAGTCCTGTGTTTGCGAGGACTGGGGTCTGGATCCTCGGACCAGCAGAAATGTCCCCGCGCTGCTGCACTCTGGTCCTCACAAACATACAAAGGAAGGAACACACACGCTGTAAACAGTGCATCTGCGATAAGAGTGCATGACGAGGACACGGAAATTACCATGACAACGCTGGCGGGATGTTTACACGAGCCGGTCGGGCTGCGTGTGTGTTGGTGTGTGTGGTCTCGTGCTGCGACTTGCTCTCTAATAAACCCGATTATCTCACTCCTCCTCGCTCCTTTCTTCTCTCTCATTCCTCGACTCCTCGTTCCTTCTCCTGCCTTTTACTCTCTCCTTCTTCTGCTTCAGTTGCTGCTTTTCTGCTCGCTGAACTTTGTGCGATTTTTTATCTCAAGATCTAAAAACAACCATCTGACCGGCTGTGCAGGAAGAGCAGAGAAACCTAACGAACGTTTGACTCTGGTGCAGATTAAGATTTGTACTGAATGTCATGTGATGTGACTCCACATCAGGGCTAAAAACCACACATCGTACCAGCCTGCACTAATGAAACACCCCGCGCACTCAGTGCTTTAAGTACTTCCAGAGGGTCACTTCATTTGCTCAGTCTTGTTAAAAGACAACAAACAAGAACAATGGAGCTTTTTCATTCTGCAAACGTCAATGACGTGTTCTCTTTTTGTGGAAACTTTGGTGCAGGATGTGGAGAAAACTGCAGATTTATGGCTGATTTTGGGGCCGTAAAGGATGTTCTAACTTTAGCAGAGACAGCTGCAGATCAAACGGGCCAGAGCTTGGTTACACTGCCTGGAAAAGGTGAGGGGACAAAGTGTGGGTCCGTGGATGCCTCCCTCTGTCATCACACTGCAGCCAGGATCATCATGTGGCTCAGCTCAGTTTGTTAGAGGACAATTTCACATGTATGTCATCAGCAGGAGGCATTAATTCACAGAGGAATGGTATCTTCCCATTAAAATTGATGTCATTAATCAGTTCCTGCTCCAAACGCTCCTTCAGGCACCGCTGAGAGATAAAAAGGTCCAAATTAGCTCAGTTCCAATAAAACGGTCAGTGTGGCTGTTCGCCCACGTGTTCCAATAAAGTCCAGGTGTTCCTGACAAAGGTATGAGGTTCAGCTGAGTTACTAAAGATTTATGCTTCAGCGGGAAAAACTGTGCTGTAACTGCAAGCCTCTTTGAAACCCTACGCTGTAACCTGACGTGCATCTCCCTGGAAATGGAAATACACGTCGCCACAGCTGCAAACGCTGTGATTGGTCCGTTCAGCTCCATAGATTTCTTCTGTCTGCTTTTTCACCACAATGTTCAAATTCATCAGTGAGAGAATAATGATCCTAGCCTCAGTATGATGGAAGAATAATCACAACATCAACATAAGGACTCACATATGTCAGTAAATTCCTGGAAGGAAGCAGCTAGACACCACTATCTGGTGGAGTTAGTGGAGGAGTTAGTGGAGTAAGCATCGTGCCCGGGGATATTTGGTATGAAGACTGGAGCCGCCAGGGTCTGAACCACCAACCTTCTGATTAGAAGATGACCTGCTCTACCTCCTGAGGTCCGCCATCCTCAGTAAGTGTTAGGGGTGGGGGGAAAAATTGATACTGTGTAGTATCGTGATATTTTGTTTGCTAATAATGTATCGATACAGGGACAGCAGAAATCGATATTTTGTTACAAAAAAGGTTTTTGTGCTCTGACTTCAGAGCATGTTGATCCTTTTTCTGAGCAACAATCCTGACACTGTCCAAATGTGTTTAACTTTTTTTTGGCAGCAATAAACATGACAGTTTACTTATTTTAATTTAAGACATGTCTTATTTTAATTACGTTTAAAACTTTTTTATTTAATGTTTACCTTTATGGACAGAATCTGAATATCGCAAAATATTTTAAAAAATTGCAATAATATTGTATCGTGCTGGATCTTATCATTGCACTTCACTGGAATGAGCACAGACGAGGTAAGCCTTTACTGGACACTATGTTGGTTCTACTTGTTTCTGATGTGTATATTTACTGTACGTCTTAAACACACACATTTCATTGCCAGCAGACAGACAGTGTTTGTATAATTTAAGAGAGTTTCATGGAGGAACAGATGTTCAGGTTGTGTTTGTTCCTGCTCGTCTTCATCGCTCTCTGTTTGAGCACCTTATCTTCTCTCTGTCAACACTCCGATCGATGATTCAGGCTGTTTGAACTGCCTCTGACTCATTTCACATGTCAGGAATCTTCCACAACGAGCTGCAGCTCTGTTTGTTCTCCTCAGCAATCAGCACATAAAACATCTGAAAACATAGGAGGACGGTTAAAACTTGCCCTGCTAGTGATATTTACTCAATCCTCAAAGACTCTTTGAACCATCCGGTTGGAAAAATGTTCCACAGCTGCAGAGATTATCCAACAGTCAACTGGAAGAAATCACACTGAGAACATTTCTGCTTCTTACATGTGACAGTTTATAAAATATCGGAGTTTTGGCCCGCGGACAAATCAAACCACCTGAGGACGTCTGTCTGGAGAATGGAAAGTTACTCGTTAGCTGTAGAGGAGGAACTCAGGCTGAGTGCGTTCGCATCCAGATGGTTCAAAGCGTCCTTAAAGGATCAGTCCGCTTTATTTCAGCCTGCTGTAGTTCCCATTAGTGTGTCCGCCGTGTCTCTGTGGGTCATGCTCACCTCTGCTGTAGAGAGTCAAGGAAACAAAGTGCAAGCTCCGAGCAGCTTCCCCCCCAACCCTTCAAAAAATGGAGTTTTACATTAATTTTCTTTTCCTCATTTACTCCAATGCCTACAGTGAAACTATGACTGAATGTATGCCAATACCTGACTGCACTAATGAGGCCGATTTCCACTGCAGGAAACGGGTTATTTCAAGTCAGAGTGCACCTTTGTGACTGTTCCAACCACAGGAACTGCCCCCGCAGGACCTCTTCCAGGGATGTTTTTGCGGAGAAAGAAAAATAGGGCCTACTCCATTATCTCTTTTCCATCGACGTGATGCCAGTGCAGAGCCAGTTCTGCCTCTGTGCCTTTTGACAACCAGCCCACATTTCAACAGGTTTGAAGGCTGAACTTTACAAAGGGAAACCGGGGGTAATTTACACGAGGAAAAACGAAATTCATGGAGGCCGCAGCATCTGTGGGCTCCTTCTACCAATCACTGGTGAATGTCTTTTTTGGCAAAATGTGGGAGATATTTTCAGTCGTAGAAAGTGGTTTAGTTTTTGTTTGGTTAATTTGAAATGCATGAAACTGGCTCTAGATTAGGCACTCACAATGAAAAGAGGAGTAAGGTGCATTCAAAAGGTAATTCACATTAAATATTTAAGACTTTAAAAAGACTGCACATGTGTTTTCTCTGCATTACAATAATACAGTTTTACCCGCAACAAAGTTATTTATTTAATGTGACATGTTTGCCAGACAAAACATAACTTAAACAAGTAAATCAATCAGTGATTGGATGTTATGCATTTAAACAATTTGGGTTTATCAGGCTAGTTATTATAATTAAAAAAATAACCATCCTAGAGCCTTCACATTAAGTTTATTATATTGTTTATCGAAAATGACTCGATTGAAATGGATGGAAAGCTTTTGTGCAATTAAAAACCTCATCTGACATATCTGAATGTAGGCACTTCCAAACATCGCTGAAACACTACTGGGTGGGCTCCGTTACCCACTTAACTCAGAACAAACACAATTTCTTAACCCGATGAAGGAAGATGGAGAACAGCAAACACTGTGAGAATTCACCATAAAAGCAACAAACACAAAAGCAGCCGCCAGCTCTTGGTCAGCTGCGCCTACACTCATAGAACCGTGGTTACGTAACTTTGACGCTCGTTAAACTTAGTGAAAGCAGTCGGGTGAAGGTTCCCAAAACTTTCCACTGTTCATCGTATAGGCTCCAAAAAGATGAAAGAACAGGAAAATTTAGAAACGTCATTAAAATCCTCTTTTCTGGATGAGGTTTGAAGTTAGAAAATGTAATGATTCAAACTTTAGTGTTCTGAATCAGTTTTAATGATGGAGGCGGTGAGCTGAAAAATGGAAACAGGAAGGTTCGATGGGATGATTACAGAGCTGTTCAGCTATCGACTGTTTTGACATTACATTATAGCTTTAGGCTTTCCACCCTGGGGGGTGGAGCCCTCTGGGAGGACATAAAGCCATTGTGGGGGTTGGTGTAGGGGTGTAAACATGAAATCAAAGGCTTTGATGGCGTTTGAGAGAATTACCCTTGGTTATGGACATTTTTCACTGAACCTAATCATTCGGTGACTAAATGTGAGGTGAAGGAACTTTTTTAGCTTCAGAAACAGGTATGTCAGAAAAAGCTTGAGATCATAGCATCAGCGTGCGTCATTCTCAGTTAAGGTAGTTTGACTTCCTGCTGCTCTGGACGCTTTCCCAGAATCCTAAAATTGTCCTCTAAGCAAATCTTCCCTCTGCTCCAACATGAAAGATTTTAATCTGCTTCTACAGTTATGAAAAGCTTGTTTTGACTATGAAACAGAGACACAGCTTTGAGAACAGGTAACACCACTGTTTTACTATTATTACTACTTTTTAATGAATGTGTTCTTTTAACCAGCGGAGTTCCCCAGGGCTCTGTTGTTGGTCCTCAGCCATTCTGGTTTAACCTCTTTCACTGTAATATAAACCATCCACAAATCATGTAAAATTATAGTCTTGGTAAATAACAGAGCTGAAAGCGTTAAATATCTGCCTGTCACAGCACGCCGGACAGGGTGAGGTTACAAACAAAACTTCATCTGATGAAGATTTCTTAAATCCTGACGGTTTTCCACGAAGTATTCCATATAGAGAAAAACTAAGGGTTTTTTTCTACACTTTTTAAAAATGTTTTTTAATGTCCACTGATGGGTGTTGGGGCGCATGTCACAAAGGTTAAAGGGGAACTTCATATTTGTATCAGTAACATTTTAAGCAAATGATCTTATATATTCTCTAAAAATTTTATTTTGTGGGCAAACTGAAGACACTGAGATCATATCTCTTTTAAAACATATTTTTAGCTTTGCTCTCAGCTGTTGTTCTGCCTGTTTATTTACCATCTGTGAATAAATGTGCAGATGCTTTGGTTTACTCCAGGCTCCTCAGAGATAGGTTCTTCTGCATCACAACATGAAATATTTTCCTTCAGCTTTTCAAATTATGCTTTAATAATAATATTAATTCAAATGTAATAATTTTACAATATTATGTATACATTATATCGGTTATGGTAACAGCAAATACTAATGTGAACGCTTTATTGGTGTCTGATTCTTATGAATGTTGGGACTCAGATGGGTGTTCACTGTTAGTGTGTTTACAATCCTAAACTAGGGCTGCTCGATTATGGCAAAAATGATAATCACGATTATTTTCACTGAAATTGAGATCTCGATTATTTGACGATATTTATTTAACCCTTTAAGACCTACCATAGAACCAAGTCCGCCAGAGCTTATATTATTTTTTTACATGTTGTAGTGCCATTTTTGGGAGCATTTCAATTTGCTATGCAACTGTTATAGCCCATATTTTAATAATATGTATGCATTAAGTCCATAGTAACTACATTAATTGCAAAAAAGTGCAATAAACTACAAAAAAAATTGAAAATCGTTTTTGTTTTTTTACATATATTTCTACTTGGAGAAATTTAAGAGGTTCATCCCTCAAAACTTTAAATACAAAAAAGTTGCAAAAAATAGTTTACAACAGGAAATTTATTTTGAGTGTCTTCATAGTTTTATTTT
Source organism: Maylandia zebra (assembly GCF_041146795.1). NCBI lineage: Eukaryota > Metazoa > Chordata > Actinopteri > Cichliformes > Cichlidae > Maylandia > Maylandia zebra. Next base: position 412,955 of record NW_027490031.1, on the reverse strand, counting down.
GGAGATACAGCAATTTTTATATACACTGCAGGAAAAAACGAAAAAACAATCCTATGATGCAAATTTGCAAAGAAAACAGAAGGTGCATCAAAATAAACTATTTCCAGCAGTGCAATTTGAGTTCTAAGCATCTCAGAAACTATTCAGAAAAGTCAAACATGACCAGTATAGGCTTTTAAGGCCTACAAGTAAAAAACTACATTTTCCGCGAAAATAACGTCACTTCCGGTTTCGGGCAGGAAATGGCGGATATGTGATAGTTCGCACTGATGTCTGTTTCACTGTGGGAAGTGTTAGGAACAGCTGATCGGATCGGCAAAGCGTGTTTCTGGAATATTATGTTTTTGTTCCTGCAAGCGCTTTTTATGCAATTTTTGCAAAGCTTTATGTGGAAGGAAACCGTGACCGAGGACAAGCTGATGGCATAAGATGTAAGTACAACTCCTCCGGTTTCATATGCAAAAAAAAATATTGCGCTAGCTTACACGGTTCAGGTTCTACAGGGATTTAAAAATAGTTACACAAAACGGAGCGTGCTGCTCTGACCGGCTTTAAAGGGTTAACAATAACAATGTATTGAATAATGACTTTAAAAAATAATATAAAATAGTGTGCAACACCACTGAAGTTTTTTTTTTAACCTCTCTTTTCAACCAACAGCAGTCACTCTCCTCTCCAAATAACTTATGCTTAGCTTTCCGAGCTTCCCTCGGGTCCTCTTAATCAGCGGTCTCCAACCTTTTTTGCGCCACGGACCGGTTTATGCCCGACAATATTTTCACGGACCGGCCTTTAAGGTGTCGCGGATAAATGCAACAAAATAAAACCGGTACCGAAAAAAAGATGATTTATTCATAACACACGTGAAAAGACCGAGGAAAACCGAGTTAACAATCAAAACGATAACAAAATAACGCTGAAAACCGATAAAACCCCTGAAAACCAGACATTTCACACCTGAGCCTCAACTCTCGCGGCCCGGTACCAAACGACTCACGGACCGGTACCGGTCCAAGGCCCGGGGGTTGGGGACCGCCGCTCTTAATTGTTGTGACGCGTGTTCGAAATGCAGAGAGGTGCGCTGGATTTGCCACACAGAGCAGCGCAAGAGTAAAGCACGAGGGAGGGGCTAATAATCGGCTCAGTCATTTTTAATGATCGTTGAAAGCCCCGATCGTAATTGTGATTAAAATTCGATTAATTGAGCAGCCCTATCCTAAACCCTCCTCTACCTGGTCAGGTTATTTTTAACACTGAAAAATGCAAACACTTTTAACTTTGAGAGAACAAAATTCCTATTTTTGTGCTTTTAAATGCATTATTATTATTACTTTCTTTAAAAACGTCACGTGCTTCTCTTTCTGGACATACCATTTGTGCACTCATTTAAATGTTACAGCTGATATTGTTAGAAAGGTCAAACCTAACGTGTGGCTGGCATTTTATTTTGAAAATCCTGGCGACACTCTCACAGGTCTCATATGCCCATCTTTATTGTGAGTGTGAGGGCTAAACCTCCAAAGGGCCAATCAACAGATTAACAAACCGGCACTTAACATGTAAATCCTCAGTCAGAAATTAAATCCAGCGCCTTTAAAGGGATTTATGGACGGAAGGAAGGCGCCGAGAGGGAGAGGTGGAGGCAGGAGAAAGAGGTGGAGAGGGGGAGGTTTGGTGTGTGCGCGGGGTTAAAATAAGAACAACAGAACAAAGACAAGAGGAGAGAAAAGACAGGGAGCAGATGGAGCACAATATGTGGACACACCCACAGTAAAAAAAAGCTTCTGCGGCACCAGAGTCCAGAGGAAAGATGTCTAATTTAACCACTTTAGCTAATTTCACTGTTTTTATGTGAGAAACTCCTGATTTCATGTGACCCTCTATGCTGAGAGGTGGAGCGCGAGAAGCTGGCACAGAGAGCGAAGCTTAACCGGGTGAAGCAAAGCTGGATGATCCTTCAAAGGGTTAAACAGTAAAGTCCCAGAGAGGCTTCAAACAGCCTTCAGAGTCTGAACACACACACACACACACACACACACACACACACACACACACACACACTATTGTTTTCTAACTGGTAATTTTCTGGTTTGGCAGGAAACAATGATCCTGCTTCCAGCACACACACAAACACACTCAGCTGCTGATTAACCTGCCGTTAAAGAGCGAGTGTGTGTGAATCTGTTATTTATTTATCCTCAAGTCTTCCTGAGTGTCTGTTTGTGTAAACTTCAGTCGACTGCACACACGCTCACGAGGCTGCTGAGGTTTAATACGGTCGTGAGTTCCTCCAATGTCCACTCGAGACTAAAGCGCCGACTCCATCCTCGGACTAAAACGTCCATGTTTACAGCACAAATGAATACAATCAGTCTGAGACAAAAACACTGTGAAACAGAAGTGTAGTGGTTTATTGAGGCAGAGATGCAGATTAATGACAGAGGCAGGAGGTGTTAGAGAAATATGAGGACGTGTGTATAAGAACCTCAGAAGCCGTCACTCAAAGCATTTTAGGCCTAGTTCAGAGTTTCTGTGGAGACAGGTGTTGTTTTACAGGTGGTGGAGTTCCACAGGGCTTCATTATCGGTCCTCTACTTTTTATTCACATGTAATTATGCTCGTTTCTAACAGCACAACTGTGAAGGAGGATGAATGCCTTAATAACTCAGCTGTTTAAACTGTAACAAGGCTTAAAGTTTGCATTATTAGGGTTGTAGCTAAGTTTTTGCTGTTGGAGCCTTTTTGAGCATTTTTAATGGCACTACCTGACCAATGACATGGCTGCCAGAAGTCTCGGCTCCGGTTTTAATGAGTGAAATGTTACCGAGCAGGTATCTGTAGATCAATAACCCTGCAGTTAAACCATTTATCAGCTATCAAACAGTTTGTTGTTTCAGCTCTCAGACCCTCGGCCCCTGCGTCTCTACTTCCTGTCCTCTTCCTGTTGGGGAGGGGGGTCACGTGACAGTCAGCTGCTCCTTTGTGTTGACAAACGGCATGATAGATAAGGTATTGGTAACCAGTCACATGCTGATCTGAAGCAGCTGCAGCACTGTTGGTTTCCTGCCTGCTGGTTTTAAACTGGCTCCCCTCAGCGGGTATCAGCACGCATGTTTAACAGTTTTAAAGCTGGTTTAGGTTTTTTGGGGCGTCAACAGGCGCTCTGGAAACAGCAGCTTCTCTGATCACATGACCGCTTTATCAGGAAAACGAAACCGTGTCACATTTAGCCTGGCTGGTCCTAATAAACCGGCGAGCTTCTGCTCTCTGAGCTAACACAGCCTGAAAGTGCTAACGCTGATTTGTTATCTCCAGATGGCCCTGAAGCTAAAAACTGAATTTAAACACGGTGGAGTCGCGTGATGACAGAAGGATGATTGTTTTTACTGCTGCTCAGACACAGCACTGAACGTGTAAGAGGATTCCTGATCAATAACCAATAAATCCTCGAATCAGCTGCAGTAAAAAGCTCCAGAGCTCTGTCTGAGCTGGGCTGGGCTGATCTGTGGCCACATCAGCCCAGGTGGGAGCTCAGCTCAGCCTGGGCTCCTCTCACGTTAGAGCTCAACAACAAAAACCAGAGAAACGCTGGAGCCGACTGAGCGCGCTCAGACAGCGTCCTGCTCGGTCACAGCCGATGATAGGCTCATGGTAAACTGTGAGTGTGCGCTCTCAGAGACTACTGATTTTTTCTGTTTATTTCTCAGTGAACAGGATGCTTCCTCGTTTCTTATCGTTTTATTCTCACGTGTTTATTTATTTCCCCCCGTGTTTGCTGTCCTAATGTCTGATTGGCTCTTTTAGATTTTATCAAGATAAAACACGTTAACAAAATGTTTGACACTTTTATAAAAGCACAAAAGTTTTCAGTTTAAGTTTTACTGTAACGCACAAAATATAAAAGGTTGGATTTTTGAGTGAATCTGATTTCTAATCTGATCAGCACAAACATTTCTACACACTTTATCTTCTAAACAGCAACTTTAAGTCACAGTTGAGATTTTTCTCATGTTTTACGTTTGTGTTGTGTTAAAACTAAAACAGTGAGAACACAAACACGTTCAGCTGTTTCCACCTAAAGCCTCAAACTGTCTGCTGTTCTGTTTTCCTCGACCTTGACCTTTGACCTGCCGTGTGTCCCGCTCACAGCCACAGCTAACATGTCATTACTGTGGAGGCTCCTTAGAATGAGTGAAGAAGTAAACCGCAGAGCCACAACAACACAACAACAGCCCTCATCAGACCCTCAGAGCCACACGGCTCCACGCCGTCGCCCTGCAGAGGCTCACAGAGGCGGGGAGGCTGACCCGCAGCCTCGGTATGAGCAACGGACCCAAGCAGTTAGTCAGCTACTCATGAACATGCAGGTAAAGGTGTGCACAGCTCACTACCTGCACCTGCTTACAGGCACAAGCTCTCCTCACTGTGCAGTGTCTGAGAATCCTATTTATCATAAACCACAGGGTCAAACCCTGAACACAGACCTGCTGATGGGACAGACGGAGCGAAGAAACCCGAGTTTACTGCAGTAAAGACGGATTTCACTGCCACTCAGACTCTGCTGCAGTAAAAGCACGTCAGTCGTACATTTGTGTACTTTTGTGTGAATATTTGTCAAACTTCTCTGAGCTGAATGTAAAAACGTATTAACCACAGAAGAAGAAGAAAGGGGTCCGGTTTCCCCTCCGAGGTGTGTGACTGAACCTCTCTCTGAGGATCGATGGGTCTGTAACATTACGTCATCGTTTCTGGGCCGATGCAGTCTGATCGATCAGCAGCTGTGGTCGATAACGAGTGTATTGATCAGTACTCACCTTCCTCCGCCCTGCAGGAGCCCAGCAGCACCGCCAGCAGCGGGAGGAGCAGCAGCCCGCGGCAGGAGGAGGCCCGGCCGTGGGCCACGGGGCCCCGCTGAGCCCCCATTACTCCCATTACACCTATCGATCACCGATCACTGACGTCAGCTGGGCTCGGTCTCCGCCGGCCGCGCGCGCCTCATTGGAGCCGAAAAGTTCGAGAAAAAGAAAAAAGTCCTCAAAGTGTCCAAGATGAAGGCCGGAGGGAGTCACGGCACCCGACTCCTTCAGCCGCTCCGAGCTCTCAGCCTGCTCTCTGCTCCCACCCGGCTCCCCCTCATTCCTCCATCCCCTCCTCCTCTCTCCTCCAGCGTAGAGCAGCGGGGCGCGGCTGCCTGCGAGGCCGTCTGAGGAGCAGCGAGAGGCGGCTTGGAGAGCGCACAGGGGTCGGTGGGACAGCTGGAGGTGGGGGTCCCGAACCACAGACACACTCACACACGCCAAGCCGCAGTTACAGTCACACGGACACCGCGGACACACACTCTCGGAGCTCACACCAGCGCTCCCAGTGCTTCCAGTCTGCGGCTCCAGCTCACACGCGCACAAAAAGTTGAGAACAAAAGCTGCTCCAACTTTCTGCCTCCACCTCTGGATGAGACCACGCCCACACACCCGCAGCCGCAGTGTGAGTGGCTGAAGGAGCCTGCCATTCCAAAGGGGGCGGGGCTCAGCGAAGACAGTCTGTGAAGGAATGTGGAGAGAACGTGTCTGCGCATGTCTGTTTTTGAAGCCTGGAGACCAAATCGACCAAAAACTTCAAATTCCTTAAAAAAGCAGGGACGGATCTATACGCGCGGCAATGTGCCCGATCTGTGGCGAAGTGTGTAGTTAGTGTGTTGTGTTGTGTAGTTTGTTGTGTAGTCACTGTATTGTTTCGTGTGACAATGGGAGTAATAATGAATGTCACAAAGCAGTGTAAACTGTCTCCAGGTCGAAATCCAGCCTGTTGTCAAGGTGTTCTCCTGTGTCCTGTTTTTACCGGCACACATAATTTGTGGGCATCTTATCGCGACACCTGATTGTTTTGGTTTAGTTTTAGTAGTATTTTAAATGGTTGTACAACAAACGGAAGATGCATTGGCTGCATGTTTAGATAAATAGCTGTTTATAAGCTTATTTTTTACCAAAATGTGTGCAGAAAATAATTTACTAAACATGTGGTTTTTACAAAACATATAACTGATAGTAGGATTTTATGTTTTTGTGTGATTTCACATCAGTTGTGTTACTACAGAATGTCAATAAAAAAAACAACTGAAAATTCAGACACGTGAGTTTGAGCCGGAAAGAATGATCCCAAGCAAGGCAGCGGAGAAAGGATAAAATACAAATGGAAAATCAAAGCGAGTCAAAATGGCCAATTATATTCTGGACCTCAGAGGGTTCATCCAACAAATCCTGACAAATTTGGCTTCAGATTTTGTTCATGACATCTTTTGTTTTCAAAAAAAAAAGGTGAAACTTAAGTGAGACTTGTGTTTGTAATGAACCGCCCCATGGCTACATGTTTATTTATTATACAGGCGACAGTAAATACAATGAAAACTCACATGTTTAATTTAACTGAGCTGTTCATTCATGTGAGCTGAGAAAATAGACTGTATTTATATCAAACGTGTAAACCTACTGCACTTGAATCATTTTAAACACATGTACCTGCACATGTGTGTTTTTTAAAAGCTTTCATTTTGCCACCCTATTTGATTTTCATGCCACCCTAAGAAAATTTCTCTAGTTCAGCTCCTGAAAAATTAAAGAAATTAAATAAAATATGAACAAAATGATCAAACCAGCTTTAATAAAAGTCTAAACAAATCATATTTTCTGTGTTTTAATCTGTCTGTTGTCTTTCTAATCAGGGCTGAATCATCAGTTATAAAAAAAGCTGATGAACACACATGATACTGACACATATCTGCATCACTGTGCTCCGCTTTATTACTTTATTACACATTTATTATACATTTATTACACTTTGTCTTATTTATTCCTGATGGTTCTAATCAGTGGTCAGTACTCTTGACAGTGGGAAAAAGTCACATTTCAGCTTGACGAGAAGTCCTGTGTGTGTGTGTGTGTGTGTGTGTGTGTGTGTGTGTGTCTGTGCGTGTGTGTGTGTGTATGTCTGTGTGTGTGTGTGTGCGTGTGTGTGTGTGTGTGTGTGTGTCTGTGCGTGTGTGTGTGTGTGTGTGTCTGTGCGTGTGTGTGTGTGTATGTCTGTGTGTGTGTGTGTGCGTGTGTGTGTGTGTGTGTGTGTGTGTGTGTGTGTGTGTATGTCTGTGTGTGTGTGTGTGCGTGTGTGTGTGTGTGTGTGTGTGTGTATGTCTGTGTGTGTGTGTGTGTGTGTGTATGTCTGTGTGTGTGTGTGCGTGTGTGTGTGTGTGTGTGTGTGTATGTCTGTGTGTGTGTGTGTGCGTGTGTGTGTGTGTGTATGTCTGTGTGTGTGTGTGTGCGTGTGTGTGTGTGTGTATGTCTGTGTGTGTGTGTGTGCGTGTGTGTGTGTGTGGAGGAGGAAGGGAGGAGGAGGAGGAAGGATGGAGAGGAGAGGAGGCCTGTGGGAAACTGTCACCTGACTGACGAGCGGACACGTCTGACAGACAGGTGAGAGTCCCGCCCCCCAGTGATGTCACAACAGCGGAGGAAGACACGACGATTCAAAATGCAGAAATAAAAATGATCTTCAATTAAATTAAATTGAAAAGGTGAAAAACAAAATAAAATGAATTTAAAATGACAAAAAAATATAGCAAGAGAGTCGAAATTAAAAAGAATTCCTAAAATAAAAAAAAGTCAGATAAATCGGAAAAATCAAGAATTTAAAAGTTTAAAACCTAAAACTTAATATTATCAGAAGTGAAAAGAAATAAAATCAGAACTGCAGAAAAAAATGAAACAGAGAAAATTTTAAAATAACTAAAAACGATTGAAACAAATAAGATAAATAAAAATAAGGGATTAATAAATAACAACGAAAAGACAGAAAAACTATTATGAAAAAGACCAAATATTATTTATATTTTATTTTTAATTAGTGAAAAAAATATTAAAAAGGTTAAAAAATATAAAAATCATAAAAAGTTTTTTATTTAAAAAAAGAAATGAAACAATTAAACTGCACACAAATTAAAAAAACAAACAAAATTTAAATAGAGGTAATATATGTACTTATAAAAAAACAAAATGGGAAACACAAAACGCAGAAATAAAGTAAAAATAAAGAATAAATAAATACTAACTGAGAAAAGGGATTTTTTTAATTAAAAGAACAAAAACAAAAAAAAAATGATTTAAAAAAAATCATAAAAAATAGGAAACGTTTAAAATATAAGATTAAAACCCACCTGGAAATAAAAACAAATAAAGTAAAAAGAAAAGATCTAATAAAACTTTTGCTAAGCAGAAACCATAACGACCTCAACACCGGCAGAGCCTGAGATGGTCTGAGCGTGTGCAGAGGAGGAGGGGGGGGGGGGGGGGGGGGGGGGGGGGGGTGGAGGATGAAGGTGGAGCTGCAAGCAGGGGAAACACAGGAAGAGCTCAGATTCATGGGTGAAGGAGGGTCGCTGTGACGGAGAACATCCACTTTCTTATTCCTTAATAAAGAGTCCAGGTGAAAAAGTGGACTTCACGCCTCCCCTCTCTCACTCAGTAACAGTGAGTGTCGGTCGTCCCATGTGACCTGGCAGTGGAAACGTCCCTCCAGCCTTTGGTCTCCTCTCGCAGCAGATCAGCCACAGACGACACCTCAAAGTAACAACACTGACAGTGGCCTGTCGCTTCATCACGGAAAACGTTTAAGTCAGAAAAGGCCAACTCAGCTGTCGAGCACTTTAAGACAGTGGGTAGCTGCACTTCCTGTTGCACAGCTTGAAGCGTTTCTAAGCGCCTCCATGAAAGGCGACTTTTTTAAACTCCTTTATTTCTGTAGACAGACGGACAGACGCCGGTCTGCGCGGACACATGAGATAAAACCTTCAAAGCAGCGCTCAGAGAGGAGACTCGGGCTGTGCCACACCCCCTGAGGATCTGACCTTTGACCTCAAACTTAAACCCAGAATCGCCCTGACTGTAAGCACTCAGCTCACTGCTGAGTCTGTGTCTCCCTCTGCTGGACACTCGGGGAACTGCACCCACAAAGTGACCCATGGTATTGGTGTGATTGATCTGTGGTTATTTTAGCATCAATGAGACAACGACAGTGAAGAGACAAAATGAAAACTTTATTAACATAACAGACACGTGAGTGGAACGGAGCACGCTCAGTGTGTGGAGAACTTGGGCAGCTGGTTTCCCAGGATGACGCGTCGCTCCACCCCCTCCTCCGAGATGCTGGCCAGCCTGACCACGCCCCCGCTGGAGCCGTCCCGCTCCATGGCCAGAGACAGAGCTGAGGAGAGACAGTGAGTCAGCGAGACGGTTGTGGAGTGCAGCTCCCAGCATGCCTTGCAGCAGCGGCGGTGCGTTACCTGCGGCGGTGATCTCCATGCACTGCTCTTTGTTCATCCCGGGTTTGTAGTTGGCGTCCATGAAGCCGTAGATGTAGGTGCTGCCGCTGCCGCCCACCGACACCGGCTGCCTCACCAACATCCCACCAATGGGGACGCTGTACACCTGAGACAGGTAACACACAGACGATGCTTTACAGTCTGCAGGGTGGAAACAGCACCATCTGCTGGCCACACAAAGGACTACACCAGCACATGTGTCCAGGCGGTGTGCGGTCTCACCTGCCCGCCCTTCCTCTTGTCCCAGCCTGCCACCAGGATCCCAGCTGTCAGCTCCTCCCTGTAACGGTAGCAGCTCGCTCTGAACAGATTGGCTGCCGTCTCCACCAATGGGGGCTCGTCCAGCTCGATGCTGTGGGCGGGGCCAAAGACACAGGTGAGTATTGGCCTCACCTGAGCTGACAGGAAGGCTGTGCAAAGCTGTGTGTGTTACCTGTGGAAGCCCAGCTGGTAGGCGACGACCTCAGCGATGGCCTGAGTATCAGCAGCTGATCCAGACCTGCAGCCAGAACACAAACATGACGTCTGCTGAGGAGCCGCTCATCAGGAGGGCAAGAGTTTCTCAGACAAGTTCTCAAGGTGCTACAGAAACATCAGGCATCTCAAAGGTTCAACAGACCCCCTTCTTCAAATCCGACAAAGTGGTGTCAAATGTTTGTGCCGCTATCATTTTAAAAACATTTTAGAAAGAACATTTCTACAGAAAGTTGAAGCGTATCAGTCGGAGCCCAATTAAAGGCCATTTAGGTTCTGCTGAACGTGCACTCCTGTTCATTTTATACAACTTGCTGGCCCACGTGCTAATGTCAGTTAATATTAGCATTTCAGCTAACTTTGATGTAAAAGCTACAGTTCACTTACTATTAGCTTAATGTTAGTTAACCTGTTAACATGCTAGTGATAACCCACATGCTACCATTAGCAATAATTAGCCTTTACCCTGCTGGTACCACACTAGATGGAGTAACGTTATATATATATATATATATATATATATATATATATATATATATATATATATATATATATATATATATATATATATATATATATATATATATAAATAAACACTTACCTTTTCACCCACACAAGACAATGCAACAGATAGAAAGACCTTCACTAAGGGCCTGCAGGGAAACCTACAATATTTTGAAAATTTCCATCACATTGAGCAAAGACAGACAAACTATCTGTTTTTGTAAGCCGTTTGATGCTCCAACCTGAGGCCTGCTGGACCTGACTGGTCAACAGAAACGGCAATTCGGGCTCGACTGATACGCACCAACTGGCAGGCCCCTTTAAATTTCTTCAGAAAAGTTCTTGTTAATATTATTTAAGATGATAGTGGCACAGAAATTTAATAAGAAGCCCAGAGATCCTAAACTTGGTCCCAGGCTTTAGATCCCTTCATGTCTCTGTGGTTTTCAGGGTTGCTAAAGCGGTTACTTTGTGTTCCTGCAAGGCTACAGAGTCCCTAAAAAAGTCCTGACTGCAGACTGTGGGTTTCTGTGAGGACTGCTGATTCTAACCTAGTTTATTTTGAAAGACTGAGCTTCCTGAGATTAAAAACATAGCTGTTTTATTCTGAAAGGTTTTCTGTGCTCTGATTAGAGTTCCTGTGATGGAGCCCAGTGAGCAGGACTGACCTGCAGCAGTAGATCTTGTCGTGGATGCGAGTCAGTTTGTCTGTGACTCTGTTGGCGATGTACGCTCTGAAACAAACACACACAGACAGGTGAGGTTAAAGGAGTGTTTCCTGCACTCATCATCACGTGTTCAGTGTTTGTTTTCTCACCCTGTAGTGGTGCGAGAGTCGGCCCCGATCACCACTCCTCCGTCATACTCCACGGCCATGATGGTGGTCTGACACACGACAACAAACAAACAGGTAAACGGGCTGATAAACACCCTGCACTCATTATCGGACAGCATCTCTCCTGTTTAAACTCTCAGCTTCATCACCCTCCGTGTTCCTCCTCCTCAGACTGTTAAATGACTCGTTTGTCGGGTGAGCTCATTATCGGACAAGCCATTTAAGCCACATTGAAAACGCTCAAGTGAGAAAAACAAAGAAATGTTAAAGTCTGTCCCATAATGCAACCATAGCGTTAGCCAGCTCTCCACGCGTCCCTGTAGTTATTTAAATATCTTTCATCAACCACCCGATACACGTGTGTCTCCGCGGACTCTACCCCCCAGTTTAGCCCGGTCCGGTCCCGCTGTGCTCCGAATCTCCTCACAAACACAGCTACCGTTAGCCGCTGTTAGCTGCTGCAGAACTGCTGTCTCATTCAGCCGCTACCTGCCGTTTAAAGACGCTCCACCGGGACCGAACCGGGCCTGGTTCGGTCCGGCCCAACACCACAGCTACACGTACTTACCCCGGTGCTGACTTCCTGGCGGGTCCAGTCCGGGACCAGGTCACTTTTGGACGAAATTTGCTGGCCGAAGTACGGCATCATTACCGGTGCTGCCGCCATCTTCTCTCTATGAATAACTGGACTCAGTAGAGGCTGTCCGCGCATAAAGCCTAACAATATTTTATTTACGCTATTAGCGGAATATCCATGTTACAAACCAACTCGCATATGATTAAATTACAAGTTAGATTTAATAACTCAACCTTCTTTCAATTCAGAGAGTCTAACTTAGCTGTATAAATTTCCTCGAAACTGTTTTATTCGGGCACTTAAGTGAACAGCTCTGCAGTTGGGGTCCTGCGAGAAACAGGAAGATAAGGTAAACTGAGCTGGATTAGAAAAACTTCGGCTAAACCTGATTATAACGACTATTTTAAAACATTTAACGTGTTTTTCTCCGTTAAATGGAGTAATTAAACATATTAGAGAAAGCTGGTGTGTTTAAATGAGGTTAACCGATAATTTAGTGGCTGTTGTGTTACGTCTGAGCATCGCGGAGGACCAGACTACAATAAAAAATGTGCAATTTTATCCCTGGTATTTAAAACTTTGCAGTAAAAAGAATACCCACGGGACAGAAAGTAATGTTAACACTTTTTATGTTGTGGTGGAGTTCGTCTTTGATTCAGCATACCCCGAGCCACTGAGTGATCATCGGTGGATGTCTGTTAATTGATTTGTGATCGGCTGTGTTGCAGATGACGGTTCATAACTTGTACATATTTGACCGCAATGGAAACTGTTTGTATTACAACGAGTGGAACCGCAAGAAGCAGGCGGGCATCTCCAAGGAGGAGGTGAGCCTCAAAACCAATCAGCAATCAATAAATCAGACACGGAGAGTGTGTGTGAAGGAAAGGTGTGTTTATGTGTGTCTGCAGGAGTTCAAGCTGATGTACGGGATGCTCTTCTCCATCCGCTCCTTCGTCAGCAAGATGTCTCCTCTGGACATGTATCCTTCACATCACCTGTCAATATGTCCTCCTGATAGTCTGTCTGTCCACCTGTCCTCCTGTCTGTGGTCCTTATCTGTGCTCAGGAAGGAGGGGTTCCTGTCCTTTCAGACCAGTAAGTATCGTCTTCATTACTACGAGACACCGAGCGGCCTGAAGTTCGTCTTGAACACCGACCTGTCAGTGACCAACGCCAGGGACACACTGCAGCACATCTACAGCAATGTGAGACACACACACACACACACACACACCTATGAGTGGGTTCATCTATAGAACCAGCAGGCTGAACTGCAGCTTTTCGTTGAATTATGTGAAATTTAATCTGCTTTCTCAAAGAATCTTTTAAGAGTTGAAGTTGGAAAATGAGAGAGAACAACACGTTGAATCATGGTTATAATATAAACAGAAATCTGCTCGTTCTATAACGGCCATCAGGATTCGGTCCATGAGAGACCAGAGATTATCACACTGAGGCTGAACTAAAATGTTTTTTTTTTACCCAGAATTCATTCACCTGAAGGGTTGAGCTGACAGATTTCATTTGTCACATATTAACGTTTAATTCTTTAGTTCAGATCTTTGTGTGTTACAAACTTTACTCTTCAAATGTTGACGTGTGTTTTTTTTTTAATCTTGTCAGTTTGGTTTTGTTCTGAATCCAAAGGGACGGGCTATAATATTAATAATAATCATCTGTGAGCTGCTGTTTTCTGTCTGTGCTAAACAGGAAGTGTTGCAGGCTTTATTGTGAAAGAGACTTACACTGTGTGTGTGTGTGTGTGTGTGTGTGTGTGTGTGTTTGTCAGCTGTACGTGGAGCTAATCGTGAAGAACCCGGTTTGTACATCCACGCAGACCTTGGAGAGCGAGCTGTTCAGCAGCCGACTGGACGCCTTCATCAGAGCGCTGCCGTACTACAGCCCACGAGCCGCCTGAGCGTCACACACACACACACACGTTCACAGTGAGAGTTTAATGTATTTATTTTGTTCTTTCATGTCCTTGGCAGGAAGTTTTGTCTTTTGAATTAAACGTATATGAAGCCACTCTGACCTTTGACCTTTAATAAAAGCAGCTCTGTGGAACTTCCTGGAAACTGTCGTTACTCTCTGCTGATGCTCACACCCGGAGTTTATGATGATGTCTCTGCAGTGATCCCTGTGTGCACAGTGCTGAGGGTTTAAACTGTGCTGACTGGGTGGTACCACTGGGGGGCGCTGCTGCTGGCTGTGAGCTCACGAAGTGCAGCACTGCAGATAAATTGAGCCTTTGTGAACTCTGCAGAAGTACACTGCCTGAGGGAATTACCCAGAATGCATAGCGCAGACTTGCCCTCTGACCCTCGTTATTGCGTGTAGCGTTATGTCTGTCACGTCACGTGACTCATAGCCTGTGTGAGGGATGTGAGTCTGTGAACATCCTGCTGATAAACCCAGAGTTTGATCCTGTAACAGCTGAAGAAATCAGTGTGAATGATGGTGGAAGCGCTCGTGTGATCGACCCTCAGAAACCAGCTCTGATTGAACACACACAGTTAACATGTGAGTGATGTAACTGGCCTGAGGTCTGTTGACTGATTAACAGCTGGATTCAGTCTGAGCTGACCCCGCCCCCTCCACATGCTGTCCTTCAGCTGTAGGAAGCAGCTCCGATACCGGAGTCTCCATCTACACCTGAACACTTCGCCTGACCTGCTGAACACACGACTGTGGACAAAGAAGGCCTGATCAGTCAATCAATCAGAAACAACCTGCTGAACACACGACTGTGGACAAAGAAGGCCTGATCAGTCAATCAATCAGAAACAACCTGCTGAACCGCCTCACTCATCAGACGAACACACAGCTTCTATCAGATGCTTTTGATCATTTTTCAAGTGCATTGTGGGTAAAGCGCTATATAAATACAGGCCATTTACCATTTACCATTTAATACAAGCAGAGGCAAAAATTAGGCGGAGCCGCAGATGAAGTGATGACATCATCATGATTGGAGTGTGTGTGTGTCCACAGTGTAATCTCTAATCCCACTGAAAAACATACTGCCAACAAACAGCTGGAAACACACACGTTGGTCTTAGCATACATGTGAGGACCATCTTGCAAACAGTCACGAGTACAGACAGACAGACAGTTGCAGACAGATGTGTGGACTAGGAAACATGTTTATGTAGCACTTTTGTATCCATCATAATGTCCTTACATGTAGAAATGTCCTCACTACAGTGACTAAACCCTGTCCTCAAGAAGAAATCTTTCAAGTCCCCACTTCACAGGGATTTCTGACTTTAAGTGGGGACTTAAAAATGTCCTCATAAACAAAAGTCCCTGGTGTATTCAGATACAATGGTCCGTGTTTCTCCAACATCTGTACGGTTCTTAAACACTGATCTTTGTGCTCACAGAGAAATCTGTGCTTTTGTTTCTTTACAGGAAAGTGTCCAAGAATCTAAAAATGTCCTCAACTTATAAAGATTTCCTCTCCTTGTCCTCACTTTGTAAAAATAAACTAAGATTTAAAACACTTTACTTATTCTCAAACTCGGTGGATTCCTGTGCGAGGCAGGAATACAATCTGATACAATCTGGATGTTAAATCTAAAATCAAGCAGGTGTTGTGAGCTGGTAAAGATTTCCTGTGTGTGTGTCAGAGCAGCTACAAACTGCAGAGGCTGGTCAGGATCCATGATTTATCCACACCCATGCAGCACAGCCGCAGTCCTTTGGATGACCTCTGTGTCAGCAGATCGAGGTCAAACAGGTCTGTGTTGTAACTGAGACACCGAGTGTCAGTGGGATCACCTGTGTAAACGAAATATAAATACAGGACTTAAACTGTGCTGATTAAACACAGGATTCAGGTGTGACTGAGTAATATGGACACATGCAGTTCAGTATTAAAGCCACAGAAACATTTATTTACCCTAAAATGTCTGAGTTTACAACACTTTAAATAACGTGTGCAGTTACTGTGACTCAGGTTAACATCCCTGCCCCTGAAAATGGTACGGTCCTTTGCCAGGATTGTAATGTGGAAAAAAACACTGTTAAACGTGCAAAACTTGACCTCACGAAACAAAAAGTATCAGTGTTACCGTCACAGGAATCACGAGCAAGAAAAATCAGTGTGAGCAGGTGAAACAATTTCCCTTCACTCGTCTGAGATATAACAATCTGTATATAAAAATAATAAAGAGATAATAATTTCCATCATGTCCTGCGGCTGGCCTCCTCATACGACCTCAACCAGCTCCTCTCGATGTGGAGGAGAGGAGGGGACATATTAAGGCAGCCGTAAAACCCCACCCTGTGGTCATGGGGGTTTCCCTCAGGTGTCAGTGAACACAGGGCTATTATAACTTCTGTGTGTGTGCCGTCTCTGCCAGATGTTTGCATCTCAGGGTTTAAAATGAAATCTGTGGACAGCAGGTGGAGGCTGCTGCCGCTCGGACAGATGATGTGATGGATTACACACAGATGAAGATAAAAGCACAACAGATGTTTACAGATGTTTCCTCCACCGTGTGTGTACTGTTGTATCAGACACACGTCACTCGAGCTGCTGCTGTGAAGGAAGCCTCGGCTTTATGAACGTTTAGAGGACGCAGGAACACAAATAGGTTAATCCACTGCTGCGTGGTGCATTCAGGGCCTTCCCTGAACCAGGACAGGTTGTCTATCTCACTCTACCACTGTCCTCTCTCTATTTAAAAAGACTTAAGTGTGTGTGTGAGTGTGTGTGTGTGAGATTAGAGCTAGATACATGAGGTTGATGGGCAGGACGCCATGTTTAACATCTGTACTCAGACTTTTGGTTTTTTGAATCAGACAGACATGATATCTGCTCTCTGATTGGTGGGATCAGGCCAACGGGATTAATATGAGAGCAGCAGCAGGGACACAGACAGACAGATGAAGGTGGACGGACGCTGCGGGCGACAGGAACCAGACAAACAGGTACGACATGCACATGCTGTAAAACTAGCTTTTTATCATTAAAGGTGAAGTTTGTGTGTAGAGCACAAATCAGGATTAAACTGACTGTTAAAAGTAGACGAGGATCAACAAAACTGTTTGACAAAGCAGAAAGTGTATCTAGCTGTAAGGGTCAGGTCAGCTACAGTTTGAGGCAGACATGAGTATAAAAATAAGTTCTGTAAGCAGGTATATGCACTACAGCTAATGTGGAGTCTATTACAGATTGATATAATTCCAGCATCTGAAGTGACGCTGTAATCCTGAGGCAGCTGCTGCTGGCATCATCTACACAGCTCTGATAAATGATTGTGTGTTTGCTGATGAAGGAGAAACATGTAGAAATGAAACTGTAGAGGACCAAGAATGGAGCCCTGTGGGACTCCAGACCCTAAACTGAATACAAGAACCACAGCAGCACCATCTGTTGGCTTGTGGTAACCTCATGACAGCGACCTGTCATTTATGGAGTAGCCACAGCCTAGAGCAGAAGACAAAAACATTCTGCTGGTATTAAAACAACAGCCAGGAATAGCAGGGAAAACCGTGAAAGTCTAAACTGCTACATTGGAGCTCAGATGTGTAAATTGTGTTACAGCAAAGCAGGACATCATCCATACAGGTGTAATTTTATTATTTTTCAAACTAGAAAGCTGCTGTACTTATCCTTTGTTACAAATGTGTGACCCATCTGCATCGTTATGTGTCAAGAAGGTACATGCACGATCATTTTAAGTTTGCTGAAAAAGCTTCTGTATGACAGGATGTTCTTGTGCCAGAGTACAGAAATCAGAGAAGTTTCTGTACCCTGATTGTCACAGTGTCTTGGATAGACCGCATTTGCAGGAAGGCTGGTAAGACTGTGGGATCAGTCACTGTAGCTACACACAGGCAGCATTTTGCAAACTTGTAAATTATACATCTAAAGCCTGGAACAATAAACGAAACAATACCACACAGCTAATGGGTTCCTGGGTTAAATTGCTGACTTAAGGCCTGTTTTATCATTTCAGTGTCAGCCATGTTTGCGGGTCGGGCGTCAGCCGCAGGAGCCGCTGGACCCTCAGCAGCCGTAGCAGGAAAAGCTGGAAAGTTGTCAGTGGAGGAGCTCTATGGTTTCAGCAAGAAGCCCAAAGTAAACAGGGGGATTTCTGGGAAACCAGAGAAAACGGAAGTGAAGAAGGATGTGAAGGAGAAAGATGAGTCGGTGTTGGCATCTCAGATCCTGGAGGCCGCCCGGAGGCTGATGGAGAGGCGACGCCTTGAGATCTACCTGAAGGAGTGTGACATCACCATGGAGCAGAGGGACATGCAATACAGGTGACATAAAAGACAGGTGCAGTAACACGGAGTAACCACCAGAGGGCACAGGCACACTGAAACACATAATTTGAACCACATGGCAGTTTGAACTGGTTTTACTGGGCTACAGTGATGAGCTGGTTTTAATGTGAAGATAGCTGAACTGGTTAACCTGGAGAGCAGCTGTTACTGGTCAGACCGGTGTGTGGTGTCCTCCTCGGCTCACTCTGATTGGCTCCTGGAGCTGCTGAGTCACATTTCTGTTATTAAAGACTTTCTGCTCCAGTCGTTTATCAGCTCGGTGTGTGTGTGTGTGTTCAGAGTGAGCACTGCATCATCCCTGACTTCAGCTAATGTTATCATATATAAAACTGAAACAGTGTAAATATGTGAGCAGCTGGCAGCAGCACGCGAGCCGATACCTGATCAATATGTCGATGAACAGACCAGTTTGTTCTGCAGACCGAGGTCACGCTACATTACCAAACACAGTCCTGCCTGTGTCTGACAACCTTCTGTAAAATCATTGGGTTTCAGTACAGAGTGATCCTCAGTGAGAGAACAGGTGACAGACGTCCATGTAAACCTCATTAAAAAAACAAAATAAGCTCAGTGTTTCATCAGATTTCCATTGGGACGTCTCCACTGGAGAGTTAGTGCCACTGGCTAAATACTACACCCAACACAGATGTTTACATAATAATAAAACAGTAGAGGCCAGAAATCAAATCACTCAGAACTACACTCTTCTTTAATGGCAGCTCTGAATGGGTTTGATTTTTCCATCAATGTATTTTTATTAATAACTGAAAGTCATCAGACCACTTAGCATTAAGCTGATAGATTTCCAATGAAACCTCTAACAGAAGAAAAAGAAGTCAGTTTTTCCAGTTTTGAATTGTATTTTCTATGGATGCTCACTGTAATAAAAAAGAAAAAATATGTCTAAACGTGTCTTAAACCTGTAATAATCTAAAAAATATATAATATGGGAACAGAGATGTGTTATTTTCGAAAAGATTCAATAAAATTAAAATAATGTTTTACAAAAATAGCGTGAAAAATAATAATGATAATAATAAAAAATAATAATAATCATTACACCTGACTTAAGCACTTAAATTGGACAGATTTGAAATAGGACTTCTGAATGAAGAATTAGTTAAAATTATTTATCAGCTTTAAAAAATATATTAATGTGCTATTTTCAAATAAACACTGAGAAAAAACACGGCTTTTCAAAATAAACACTGAGGAAAAAACACGGCTTTTCAAAATAAACACTGAGAAAAAACAGGGCTTTTCAAAATAAACACAGAGAAAAAACACGGCTTTTCAAAATAAACACCGAGAAAAACCACGGCTTTTCAAATAAACACTGAAATTTATTTACTAATAATAATAATTATACTAATAATTCTAATTCTGCATAGGAGTGATGATGGCAGAACAAAAGCTACTTTTCTTACTATTAAAACACAAACAGACGAACAGACAGAATGCAGGCAGAAACCTTCGTTAGTAAACGTTAGCGTGTATGTGACGGGCTGTCTCTGCTGAGAGGAGCCTGCAGACAAAGATGAAGGTTTGATGATGATACTTCCTGATCGCTCGGAGGTTCGTGGAGCCACTTTTCTGTGGTGAAGTGTTTGTGATGGAGCAGGAAGAGATGGAGGCAGCGCCTAAGTGTGCAGCTACTCTTGTAATCCACATTAGTGACACCAAACCTTTGGCCTCGGGCGTCCTGCCGAGTCTGCACTCACATCTAATGCACTGCTGCAGCGCATTTATGAGCGCACACGAGTGTGTCCGATGGAGGAAGAGGAGTGGGGGAGGGTCTTCATCATCTTGTCATGTGCAGGAAACATCCTGAGAAATTAAACCAATGCCAAAAATCAACTTTCATCAGGGATACGAGAAGGGTTCATGTGTCTTCTTCTTCTCTCAGTTTATTTGAGTCCTCCAAGCTTCAGGAGCTTGTCTTGTAGTTCCTCCTGCGGCCACAGGTGGCGCTGTTTTGTTATCAGTGACAGCAAAAACAAGCAGCCATGATGTTTGTAGTTTTTTTTATGGACTTGTAATTTCACTGAAAATCTGAAACGTTTCTTATTTGTCCATGTTTTCTCTTTTGTAGTAGCTTTCCCCCCGTTTTTGCTTCTCTCGGGTTGTGTTGTGCTAGCTTTGTGACCCTTTGAGGGCATGTGTAGTTGGAAAAGTCCCCTCCATGTAACTGTATGTGCCTTTGAGGCATTTAAATCATTTTTGTTTTTTTTATCATTTTTAGACTTAATTGGCTTTTTAGGACCCTTTATGAGTTTTTACATTTTTTGCTGTTGTTTTTCCTAGAGGTTGTTTTTGTTGGGGGGTCATGTTGTTGTTGTTGTTTTTCTTCATTTCTTGCATCAATTTGATTCCCTTTTCATGTTTTTCTCCTTCTTGTTTCTGTTTTTGTTGGGTTTTTTTGTCAAATTTGTTCCATTATTGTTTGTTTTTTCTGTCATTTTTTATTTTTTCACAGTTGTCTTTTTGCTTTTTCCTGCTTGCGTCTATCTGCTGTTCAGCAATCGCTCTCCGGGGTTTAATAGCTGATGTATGAGGGGACATTTTTAATTCTTTTTCTTTGCAGGTCGCGATTGCCTCTTGCAGGCATTAATCTGCATGTTTCTCATTAAATGCGATGCAGATGAAGGAGGCTCAGGTGTGCTGGGGCTGTAGGTGAGATCCTTCAGCTGCTTCCAGCTCGCTAACATTAACAGCATGTTTCCCATGATGCTGTCTGACAGTAGCAATTATCACAGTGCTCTCTGCACAGTGACAGCCCTCGCGCTCCCTCTCTCTCTTTCTTTGTTGAATGCTCGCTCGGCCAGTGTGCAGCCAACCAGCTCTGAATAATGACAGGCGGGGGAGGGGCTCCCTCTCTCCCCCTCTCCTGCTCAGCGGCACAGTCCAGAGGACGGACGGACGCCCAGTTCTTCTTCCTGCGTTCATCTCTGCATCGCGTTCCCTCGTCTCTGTTTCTTCTTCTTTGTTGGGACGCTCTTCATCATCTCCTCCTCCTCCTTGTGCTCCCGGGGCTCCTGCTGTGGGACGGTGGTGTCCGACAGACGGACACACTGAAGGAAAGTTGTTTGCATCTCTTTGATTGGCTGATTGGCTCAAACGCAGCGGGTGGACTCAAACTTGACATCCCACTCATGAATTCTTTCCATCGTAACCATAGCGACTGGCATCCTTGGCGGCAGCGGCGGTCTCCTCATCATGCTTTGAGACTTTAGAACTCTTTGTATAATCATAAGGTTCGTTACCGCGGCAATCAGGATGCAGGTGTCCATAGCATGTAACATGGGAGGAGGTGGGGGCGGTGGAGGGGCCAGCGAGCACCAGCTGAAGGAGCGGAGGGCGGCGGCAAACACCAGCAGCGCCCCCATCTGCCAGGTAAAGGTCAGGGCCGAGCCTTCGGAGCGGAACACCCTGCTAGGCCACGCCCACATGAAGGAGGCCCTCGGGCGTTATAGCAACATGAAGTACAGGTGAGGCAGTGAGAGTGACACAAAGAGGTGGTCATGTGACCCGACAGGTGCAGAGCGTGACTCAGGTTCATGTTTCATACACGTGTGTGTGTGCGTTTGTGTACCCGGGGTCGTTCTGCCAGGACCAGCAACAACGAGCTAGTACAGCAAACCGATCAGAGATATTGATCCGCCCCCTCCCTGGCATTGATTCTATATTGCTGATTGATGCGTTTGGTAGAGCCGATCAGGTGACATGTATGTAGTCTGAATACTGATTAGTCGGGTTAAATATTAATGGTCTGAAGCCAGATATTGATACGAGTGTGCGTCTCAGGGTGACTCGTCTCTCAGATATTGATGACTCAAAGCGAGGCTCAGAATTGATCCTGATTGAATATTGATGAATTCATCGTGGACTGTGACCTGGACTCAGGCGTTAACATCAGTCACCATAAACATGAAGCACATGCCGTGAGCTGACACCAACCTGGGCACAGACTCACGAGTACCTCGGACGTCTGCTTGACTCACTTTCAGATTATGACTCACATATGAAGATCAGAGCTTGTACCAGACCAAGAATAAAGTGGACGTGGACATAAATCTAACACCAGGACTTCATCACTGACATAAAAGGGTCCCATCTAATGATTTTGTCAGGATTTGCATTTGGACATGAAACTTTGGATGTTTATTTGACATGACTATTGCTGACTATGATTCTCATGTTAGCATTGAAAGCTTGGTCTCAGGTACTAAAACCGATGACTTAGAATCTCCGTGTCTTTCTACCTGTTGATCCTGACTTCACGTACATCAATGACTTGATTTTGACTGAAGCACAAGTGACTCGGACTCTACTGACACTAACCTGGGCCTTAATGTCTCAGACGTGTGCATGAACGTCTATGATTTGGACTCAATCAAACATATAATATCAATCACATTTGACTTGCCAGTTTTCTTAAACGTGATTATTGAGGACCTGGACTGTCACAGCCAGAGCAAGACTGACGAACTCAGACCGGAGCTCACACGTAGGCACAGAAATGGTTTACAAGACTTACAATGAAGCACGTTATTGACATCTGGCTATGAAGGAGTATTGATGATAGTGTTGCTTGGTTTCATGTCTTGGGCTAAGACTACATTTTAAAACCAGTGGCTTGGATCTGGTATGAATCCTGTTGTCTCAAGATGAAAAATGACTTTATTTGAGAAACAAGCTTGAATTATGCGTCTGCGGGAAATCAACGACAAAACTCAGGGCATAACTGGAAACTCTTTTTAGCCCCATATTCTTCCACGTCACCTGACGTGAGCCTCCCGAGAATGCGGCTAAACGCAGACTCGATGCAATGACTGGATGATTTGTGAGGTTAGAGCACTGGGTTAAAAGAGGTTTCCACTTACATCACAAGTTACAGTATAGATTTCCTGCAGAAGTCTAAATCACGCTTTGGTTGTGGACTTGGACTACATGCATGATTCACTTGACTGTAATTGAT
Organism: Maylandia zebra; assembly: GCF_041146795.1. Classification (NCBI taxonomy): domain Eukaryota; kingdom Metazoa; phylum Chordata; class Actinopteri; order Cichliformes; family Cichlidae; genus Maylandia; species Maylandia zebra. The sequence goes on along the minus strand of NW_027490031.1, from coordinate 389,923 downwards.
TTTAGACTTGACCCAGACTTGGAAATAATGCCTTTGAACTGCATGATAAACTCTTACTGTGTGCTGACTTGTTTGAAGACGGTGGAACGAACTTGGACTCTAATATGTATATATATCAATTATTATCTATTTAACCTGACTTGTACTTTAATGTAATCTATCTGATGTGCACATTGTAAACAGCTTCTGTCCAGTAATTTGGTCTCAGACTGCGTTTTTTAAACTGCTGACTTTAATCAGGACTTGGGTTGTAATTATTGTTGCTTGGATGTGTCCTTAACTTTAGGCTTTACTCCTGTAAAATAACTCAATGAAATACTTGAAGTGCAGTTTTTAAAAACTGCTGGATTGACCTTGAATTTTAATGTGAATTTGGATGTTTTCAGCTCAGACGTGTTCCTAGACTTAACTTTAACTTGGACACTAACATGAATATGTTTTCAGCTTGGACTCATATTTGAGTCATCATTGATGATTTCAGACTCGACTTTGAATTCGATTGTTGAAACCTCAATGAGCTGGTGTAAGACTTGGTAACTTGCATGTGAATCTTGTTTTCTTGCCTCAGACTTAGAGGTAAATGTCATGGATTTATACTTATTCCACTTCGATGTGAGCCTTTGTTTGATCTCGAACACAAGCGCCTCGGTCTTGGATGTGAATGAGTGTTGCAGACTTGAATTACTCGAGTCAGTTTACGTGTCAGACTTTAATTGAGTCTCTTTCTGTTCGATCACTGAAGCGTGTCGCTGGTTTTCAGACTGGAGGTCATTTCATCAGAGCCAGACTTGAACAGAGGGGAGGTGGAGGTGTTTCTAAAGCGGCCGGCTGATGTTTGGATGTTTGTGTCTGGCTGTGTTTGATGTGTGAAAACTGTAAACGTCAGTAAAAACACAGCTGATTGGTCAGCTGCTGCTGCTGTTGGGGGTATTTTTAGCAGCGCCGTCTGAAGCTGCTGTTTGTGGTATTTTTTATCCTGACATGAAACATGCGCTCCCTCCCTCATGTATGTTCTGTACCATCTGCACAGCGTTAATCAGCCTCAGCTCTGTGACCTCTGACCTCACACTCATGTTGATGAATGTACAGCGAGTTTGCTTAAATTAAAGGCACTGCTGTAATCACACTGTGCGATAAGTTGATTGGTTTCGACATAAAGCTTTAAATCATCCTGACTGATGACCACAGCTCCCATAATGCACTGCTGCTGACGCCAACAGTGACTTTAAATCTTCCTGCTGTTGCTCCCTAAATGCAGTGGCAGCAGTCCTCGTTAGCCTGGCTGCAGACCTCAGTCTGGCCCTGAATGACCTCAGTGTGCTTTATTGCCACTGAGCACATTAACAAGGTGATGACCAATGAAATCACGTGGAGGCTGTTGATGCTGCGTGTGGTTTATATGTCAGGCTGATACAGTGGTCATCACTGTATCAGCCTGACAAGAGCAACAAATCAATTAGACGCTAACGCGATCAAATCATCGATAAAGCTACAACGCTGACCGTCTGCATACAAAGCTAATGTTGGTATTTAATGCAAGTGAAAGATCTCACAATCCCTTTTGGGGTTGGATTCAGCATAAAGCTGCCTAATCAAACATGCGGAGCTACCTGCTGCCGTACCTGCTGTTCCCGACTGTTCCTGACTGTTCCTGACTTTTCCTGACTGTTCCCGACTGTTCCCGACTGCTCCCGACTGTTCCTGACTGTTCCCGACTGTTCCCGACTGCTCCCGACTGTTCCCGACTGTTCCTGACTGTTCCCGACTGTTCCCGACTGTTCCTGACTGTTCCCGACTGCTCTCGACTGTTCCCGACTGCTCCCAACTGTTCCCAGCTGAAACTAGCATCTTTCTCTGTCCAGGACAATGATGCAGTCCATTTACCCCTTTAATGATCATACAGACTGAGTGGACTTAAATACATGGGAGCACGGATGTTTGAACTTGGGAATGATGTCAAACCCGAGTTAGTGTGTTCAAGATAAAGCGAGGAAACACGTGACTTTTTAGGTATCACCAGCAATACATGATAATACTTATTTGTTTTGCACTTAAAAAAACATCAGTGCAGAACATTCATAGAGTCCGATCAGTGCACTGCTTACTTACTGAGTCACAGGTATGTAACGGTAGAAGTACACCTTAAAGTTTTGGTACTGTTGACCTTTAGTGCCGCCATCTTGAATTGTTAACTTGGAGCTGTTCTGGCTTAGTTGGAAATGTGAGTTGATGGGACTTTCCAGACTCCATTTCTGACTGGGAGCTCAACTTATTCTAGCCCAAAGTGGTTATGAGGAGTTACAGTAAAGTGAAGCGCACACAGTAAACTGCAGGCAGAGCTGATTCTTCTGCCTGTACTCAGACGACAGTACCTTCAGAAGGCTTCATGCTCTTCATCAGCGGTCCCCAACCCCCGGGCCTCGGTCCGGTACCGGGCCGCGAGAGTTGAGGCTCAGGTGTGCAATGTATAGTTTTCAGGGTTTTCATTGGTTTTCATCGTTATTTTGTTATCGTTTTTATCATTTACTCAGTTTTCCTGGGTCTTTTCACGTGTGTTATGAATAAATTTTCTTTTTTTCGGTACCGGTACTATTTTGTTGTATTTATCCGCGACACCTTAAAGGCCGGTCCGTGAAAATATTGTCGGGCATTAAACTGGTCCATGGCGCAAAAAAGGTTGGAGACCGCTGCTCTACATCAAATATACCCGTAAAGCTTGTCTTTTCTTCTTTCTGAAACCATTTAAATCTCTCTGGCACAAATGCTAACTGAGTTACGGTCATTTAAAGAGTGCTTGTAAAATGGGCTGATTTTAAAAAAAAAAGAAAGAATACTGAGGAGTCTCCATGAACTTATTTTGAACATTAATAAGCAATCACCAGCCATCTCACGTTTCCCAGCCAGCAGGCCCATGAGGTCACTGCTGTGGTGCTCCTCAGAGACTCACCCTGTGGCCATCCCAGCTCCGCTATCTTACCGGTGATGATAGAAGTCTTTGTTCCTGCTAAGGTGGATTTCTGGTTCAAGTGTCTCTGTGCTGAGCTCTTTGAGGCTGCAGAGCAGAACAAGAACCGCTGCAACAAACTGAAGACCAAGAAAGTGGAATTTGAGTCCACAGGATGTGAAACTCAATGAAGAACAACAGCAGCAGCAATAAGAACAAATCGATTGTTAAACCATTAAAAATAAGCACTAAACTTGATCGAAACATCAGTCAAACTGGAACCATGAACACTGATCAGTGCAGTGAAGTATAAAAGAAATTAAACCTTTTTAAGTTCTAAATGTTTATGTATCAGGACATAAATTAAACACTCTGACCTAAACACAGCCTCAGATGAACACATGACATATTACACCGTGTCATCATTTATTTAGCAAAAACTGAACCATGACTGTGTAATATGAATCTGGAGACACAAACTACAATGATGCGGATGTGTGCGGAAAACAGATCCATGTAGTTCAAAAACAAATCTATAAAACAGCATTTACAGTCTGCGAACGGTGTTCTAATTGTGCCTTTAAATGATGCATAAATAAATGAATTTATTTGTTAATGTAACAGGAGGGTTAGTCTGGTGTAATGATCCATCAGTGGACCTGCTGATTTGGTTGTTTTGCAGGAATCTTGGGAAATCTGGGCTGAGAGTGTCCTGCTTAGGACTGGGTGAGAGCTGCAGCAGACACACACTGTAAGCACATTTCCATATATCCAGCACACACAGTCAGTGTTACTTTTTTCTGTCTTCACAGGAACATGGGTGACATTTGGTTCTCAGATCTCTGACGAGGTACGAAGTGTTGGTGTGTTTGTTTACCTACACAAATGTGGACCTGGCTACTGCCACTCACCAACGGAGGACCTGCAAACCAAAAGGGTTCAGTTAAAATCAAGCTACAGGATGTCTAGTGAATTTATTTGAAGTCAGTATATACTTTTAACGTGGCTCTTCTAGGTTTGACCCTTTTGCTGCCATTTAAAGTTCAGCTGTACTCTTCATATATCTATTATTGTCAGAGGTGTATTATATGCAACAATTAATTTATTCAATGATGAAGCGTCTGTGATTATTTTGGGAATATTTGAGTCACGTCAGCATGTTTAAATGTTAAAAATAATATAGTTAAAGCAGCTGTACTTTTATAAGAACGTCTTTAACAACTGCTTCACATCCTTTCATGTCCATTTTTGGCTCCACTGAAGGCGACCGAGGCTCCGGAGACAGGAAATCAAAGTTCCTGCTTGGAAAGTTTTGAAGGAAAAATCAAAAAGCTGTTTGTCAGGTTTCATTTTAGTTTGAAATTACATTAAAAAATAGATTTAAGTTATATTTCCAAAGAAACGAGGTCCTCACTTGGTCAGTGCAGACAGACGGTCCACTGCTAGTAATGCAGGAATGTGTGTGTGTGTGCTAAATGCATGAACACATATTACATAACCACTTCTGCAGATCTGTGCTTGTATTAATGTGTGTGTGTGTAGATGGCAGAGAGCGTGATGACGGTGGCGTACGACAGCGGAGTGAATTTGTTCGACACAGCGGAGGTTTACGCCTCGGGGAGGTACAGTACCGACTGTCTGTCTGCTCGTCTGATCTCAGCTGGTTCCCGTCCACCTCGCTGCACCGCAGCCTTAATTAGTCCATAAGAAAGGATGTATAGACCGCTGCAGGGCGGCTGCATGGACACAGTGGAGGTCGCCGGGGGGCGTCGCAGAGTGCACGTTAAAAAACAAAAACCCCCTCTGCCTCTGCTCTCAGAGACATGAAACATACATGTAAACTCTGAACAGCAGATTCTATTTATAATAAACCCTCCAAGTTCTTCTCTCATAAGAGTTTCTTTGATTCAGCTTATACACAAAAGATGAATTATCTTAAAGAATTTTTAAGGTTAAATGTCTTACATTTATAAGATTGTCTGAAATCTGGATGTAAATCTTTGATTGTGTGAGTTTGTGTTTCAGGGCGGAGACGACTCTGGGAAACATCCTGAAGAAGAAAGGATGGAGGTAAACCAGCTGGTCACTGTTAGCCTGTGTTACGTTCTTAGTCTAGGCGAGTATTGAACGCAACAAGAAGTTGGCCCACTCACACACCACCCAAGCAAGAACACAAACAACAATATCTTTTAAAGTGCTAAGCAGCCATTTATTTTCTTCAGCAGTGAGCAGTGCCAAAAATAACAAACAAAACTCCCTAGTGGTCCCTACGCTTTCCTACACAAAATGAAAACCAAACAAAAGACAATTCACTTACCCAACTTTCTAAATGAAAAACAGGAGAAAACTTAATCAACAAAAATGGCTTCTCACGCCTACTAGGCTGCTGCAGTGAAGGATATATACAAGGTGAACAAAATACACGATTGCTACTTGACAAATCTATCTACAGCTATTTACAAAATTGAAGTACTAACGCCAGACACACACAAGGTTATGCTTGCAAATCACTTTGTCAAAGAAACTCTACACAGCAACGAATCAAAACAAAGGTTCTTTGTTGGATGGTGGAGGTTAGGAGAGAGGGAGCCAGGTGGCTGTGATCTGGTAGTTAAGTACTGGAGGTGATTAGCCAATTATCCAATCCAAGGACTGGAAGAGACTCCACCCAACTACTCAGCAGGCACGCCCAGGTGTCCACCTCCTAGGAGAGAGGGAAAAAAACCCATAGCCATCCTCTGGTGGGAGGAGTCACACAAAATAAACACTGCCAACATTAGATCATAACACCTGTGAGAAACCAAGAAAAACAGGATGTAAACTGGAAATATGACCAGTTTCTGAAATCATTTCATTTATATCAACAATGTTTGGGATTGAGAGATTCTGGCTTTAAAACTGGTGAAATAATATTTTACCTGTTTTTACATTTTTTTTAGTGTCTCTTAAATATTTTACTTTGATTTGATTTATTTCATTGTGTATTCACTTCATCATTTTTCTGGGATATAAATTTTGTATTTAAATTTATTACAATTTGTTAGATTTTTTTAGATTTTTTTAGGTTTGGAAATAATCTGTAATTAATGGAAATTATGTTATTTTATCTCATTATTCAAACGTATTTATTTCTTCATTATTTTAAAAAATACGATTAACATATTTTTTTACAATAAGAATTATTAACAAAGTTAATTTAATAATATTTACTTTGAATTGTAATTTTATCAATATATGTTTGGGATATTTTTCGTTTCTGTGATTTCTTACATTTTTAAAAATAACTGTATTGATTTAAAAGAAGATATTAAGTCTATACTAATTTCAGGGATCTTTTGATTCATTTTTTAGCTTGTGCTTAATTTTAATCTTTATCCTATTTAAAATTTTGAATTCGTATTGAATTTGTAGTGAGTGATTTTTCTAACACTAAATCTTTAACAGCAAAAATGAGAGAACTGACTATATTATGATGTCATATCGTATATAAACATGTTTTTAAAGTAAACTGAGAGCAGTTTAGTGCTGGAACATAAATAAGTGAAACATATGATATTTTATAACGTTGGGTTAATGATTTAAACATTGTGTCTGACACAGTGAAGCACAGAGCAGCTGCTACAGCAACCTTATTACATGTTAGCATAAAAACCAGCGTCCAGCTAATGTAAACACAAAAGTTCAGCATGACTCACATTAACACACGCACGCACACATGCACGCACACACACACACACACACACACACACACACACGCACACACGCACCCACACGCACGCACACACACACACACACACACACACACACACACACACACACGCACGCACCCACACACACACACACACACACACACACACACACGCACACACACACACACGCACGCACATACACACACACACACACACACACACACACACACACGCACACACACGCACGCACACACACACACACACACACACACACACACACACGCACGCACGCACCCACACGCACGCACACACACACACACACACACACACACACACACACACACACGCACGCACATACACACACACACGCACACACACACTGCTGTGTTTGCGAGGTCGCTCGCTGTGCTGGACCAAACTCCCAGAATAATAACGTGTGTTTTGTCTTGAAGACGTGTTGATGTGTGACTCAGCAGATTTTCCCTCCATCCGTCTCCTCCACCTCATTTTAATCTCCATCGTTTCCTCCCCTCCCTCCAACCGCGCTCCATCTCTCACACTGACTGATGGCGGTGCAACAGCAATACCACTGAAATAACTTGTGTGTGTGTGTCTCCACCAGGAGGTCCAGTTATGTGGTGACCACTAAGCTCTACTGGGGCGGACAGTGAGTGATGCTTTCATATTACTATAATCACGAGTGCCTGCACTGTTCTCAGATCAGCTCTGACTGCAGATACATCAGACTGAAGCTGTGTGAATGTGTGTGTCACAGGTGCTTCTGCACCATAGGTCAGTGAGATATAATGACTAGCAGAAAGACTCGGTCGGAAACACTGAAAACTGGAACAGCTGAAGCTACAACGACACAGGAAACAAAGATTTTTCTTACTGTTCATGACCACTGACAACAGACTGTATATGAAAGATGGACTTCATGCTATATGATTGGTTTAGGTCAAGGCGGGGGCAGGATTATATCAGGAATCAGCTCTGAACTCTTTTCTCTAGGGGTGGAGGACAGACTGATGGATGAGGTCTGTCAGGAGTCTCTGTGGGCAACACTGAGACCTGTGGTGAGAGTAGGGAGCAGGTGGAGGAGAGCCTGGAGAGGTGGAGGTATTCACACAAGGAATACGTGTGTGTGAATGAGAGGGAGACGGGTGGAGGAAGGTGCAGGAACAGGGGGAGTGAAGGTGGGGGAGTCTACCAGGGGTCAGGGCAAGAAGAAGGTGAAGAAGAGAGACACAACAGGGTGGAGTAGGCGGAGACAAGTGTCGGAGCGCCTCTCCATGCACTGGAGTGTGACAGAAGGAAGCAGCAAGAGTGAAAGAATTAACGATTTAAAGATGGAGGTGAGACCTGCTGCAGCCGAGGGGAGCTTTGTGGAGGACATGCAGACGGTCGGTGTAACAGAGGACCCTGAGGTCGGAGGAGGTGTAGGCAGGCGGGCTGGTGTAGCTCCCCCTAAAGGAGCAGCTGAAGAGAGAAGAAGAGATTAGTGACAGTAACAGTGTCCTCTCTGCACTGTGCACAGAACCTGTCGACTGCATGAGATTACTCAGTGTTAAAGTCACGTGACTGTGGCGCGTTTAACGTTTCAGTTCTTCTGTGAGGTCATCACCGTGACATCACCGTGACGTCACTGTTCGTTTGTTTACAGGGCAGAGACGGAGCGAGGGTTGTCGCGGAAACACATCATTGAAGGTAAACCCCCTTCAAACACATTGTAAATACCCTCCACACCATTTGCACACTTCTCCTACATTACCCAGCATCCTCTGCACATAGTTCATACACAGCTCTGAATGGTGTGGAGGAGCAACAAACACAGCACGCTGAAAAACTCGAGTACATTTACTCGGATACTCTGCAGCTCAGAGTCGCATGTGAGGAGGCGGAGCGAGGCGGAGCGGTGAAAAGTCAGAGACTAATTACTGTCAGCGGTCAGTCAGTGTCCTCTGTCAGCTGCTGGAGGTCGTCGAGGCTTTAAGAGGCTCAGTCACACCGAGACAGGATTAGGAGTTACACACATTCACACACACACATTCACACACACACACACTGAGCAGCATCAATCATCCGTCCCACTGAAAGCTGCTAACAGCTCAGTTCACTTAAATCACTCTCTGAAATGCTAAGTGCTAAATTTACCCCTGAGAGCGTGGCAGGAAGTCGCCGTGATGCTGACAAACTCTCATCTTTGATGAACGTCTCTGCAGCAGCTGCTCACAGACACTCGCGGCCTCGTGGAAACCTCCAGTTATTTATTCATCTGCTGGAGCAGCAGGACAGTAAACGCACCGCTCGTGTCGCTGATGTAAAGCCTGGTCCAGGCGTCAGACTAATCTAGCAGCAGCTCTGCTTTTATGATTCGTCCTGTAAAAGCAGGAAGTCCTAACGTTCTCTGGAGGTTTTCTAAAGGACACAAACATCCTCAACCTTCACACAACAGTTGGTACATTTGTGGGCGGAGCTACAGTGGCTGCAGAAAGGAGGTGGAGCTTTCTCCAGGGGCCCATCTGTTAAAATGTTACACCTGTAAAACAGCTGGTATACACGACAGAAGTGAAAGAAGTATTCAGAGGCTTCGTGTCTTCATGGTTTAAACATTCACCTCACAATCAGAGGATTGCAGGTTTGATCCCGGTCACACGTGTGCACGACTGTCTGTAAGGGAGCAGCTGAACACAGCAGCTTCATCCTGTTTGAGCAGAAAGTGCAGCTCGTCTGTTTTCTGCAGCACTTTGAGGATTTGTGAGCGCACAAACATTCTGAGTGTTACAGCTTAGCTGGCACGTTGGTGATGATGTAACACCACAGCTGATTGATAGGGTCAGACCACAAAGACAAACTGCTGGACCTTCACAGGGTCCGGTTCTTTATGTTGGACTACACTGGCTGTGTTTGAATCGCTCCTCACAGATGTGCCAGCAGCAGAATCTTCCTGTGCTGATCTTTTAAGTCTGGATAAAGTAGCAGTAATCCAGGACGTCGAGCCTTCGCTGCGCTGCTGCTGAGCGTCATTCAAACCCCCCGAGTCCTCCGAGCGTCCTTCACGAGGTCGTCTGAGATAATTCCTGCCGTCAGCTCACACCAAAAACAGTCATCAAAACAACAGCAGAAACAACAGAAAGAGCAGACGCAGGTTTCCGTGGAGCTGTCAGAGATGCACACGCTCACAGCGTCCCTGCTGACGGTGCAGGTGGAGGAGGCGCCCACCACGTTTCCCACGCACCTCCAGCTTTTACACCAGCAGAGCATCCGATCACTTTCATGTGCAGCGCTGATCAGAAACACAAAATTCAGTGTCTGCAGGAGAGAAAATGATTCAGTGTGAGCCATACGGAGGCCCGCGAGGGCCAAACGCACAGATGCTGCAGGGCTGAGTGACAGCTGCACTTTGTGTCCTTCAGGCTGGAAATAAAACTGATTTCATTATTTGATTGAATCATGGCGGCATGCTGAGAATGGCCATCTGCGTGTGTGTTGCAGGTCTGCGTGGCTCGCTCTCCAGGTTACAGCTGGACTATGTGGACATCGTTTTCGCCAACAGAACGGACGTGAACGCGCCGATGGAGGGTCAGCGTGCACAAGCACACGTGCACAAGCACACGTGCACAAACACGTGAACAAAGTAGCTCCACATGGAGACAAAATACAACAGTATTTAAAGTTTTCAGTAACTGAAAGCTACAGCTCATCACGTTTAGTGAATGAAACTTTCTCTGCAGCAGACAAATGTAAAAGTTTAAAATGGAACGTTATCTGTCTCAGTGCGTTCTGTCTAACCACGATGAAAACATCATTTTTCCTGTTCTGGATGAAGCAGAGCAGAGAGCCTCAGTCTGTGTGCAGCTGGGACTCACTGGTTTCTCTTTTTGCAGAGATCGTTCGAGCCATGACCTTCGTCATCGAGCAGGGCATGGCCATGTACTGGGGGACGTCCCGCTGGAACGTGGTGGAGATCATGGTAACACAACTCACAGCTGTGGGACCTGCACAGCTTTACTCTGAGCTTTGACATTTATGTTCCTGATACTGTATATTAAAATAAATAGATATAGACAGAGATGAGCTTCTATCTCACGACAGATTCATTAACGAAACACCCGAGTGTGTCTCACCTGTGTGTCCACCAGGAGGCGTACTCCATTGCGCGGCAGTTTAACCTGATCCCTCCGGTGTGCGAGCAGGCCGAGTATCACTACTTTCAGAGAGACAAAGTGGAGCTGCACCTGCCCGAACTCTACCACAAGATCGGTACACACACACACACACACACACACACACACACACACACACACACACACACACACACACACACGGTTTCTCAGTTATCTCATCAGTGTCTGAGGTTTCTTATAGAAAGCCGAACACAGAACTGTGATGATCGCACAGTTACAGGACATGTCTGCTCGGCCTTATGAACCACGTCCTGCATCATCAATGTAAACCAGGAGCAGTCTGAGCTGCAGCAGACTGGAGGAGCTGGACTCAAACCATCAACCCTTTGAGTAGCAGACAGCTGCAGTGTGCAGGTCTGAAACACGAGTCAGTGCTAGAGTGCATTAAATATGCATTCCTCTTTATGACCAGCAGGGGGCTCTGTAAACTTGTCCCTGATGTGTTTCTGGTCAAGTTCTAGGCCTTACTAAATAAAAAAAATCATGTTCAGTTTGGAAATTTGGTCTCATTAGAATCAGGAAGGAGGGTTTCGGAGCTCATGAGCTGACAAGTGAATGATGACGGTGGTTTTACTGCCAATTTCAAAACATCACCCTGGTGAAAGCTGTCAGCTCGAGGCTCGTCTGGCTGCTTTTACCTCGTCCAGCTTCCACTAACTTCCAGCTGTGGTTACATTTATGTGACAGGACGTTTCTCAGAGGGGCCAGAACCACCCCTGGCCAACTCTTTAGCTGTGGCCCTGGTCACACACTGACCATGAACCGGCTTTAATCTCATCTCTTTGATCTCATCGGCCAGGTAGAAGGCTGACCTGCGTTAAACACTGTAGTGGGAGCTGTGGGAGCTGTGGGTTGTGTGGGAATGTTTACTGTTGCTCTCAGGTCACTTTGACAGAGTACAGCTATGTGATCAGCGGTTGTGTGTCTGTTGTTCTGTCAGTGGCTGTCAGTGATGAGCTCTCAGGCTGGTGCGATGATGAAATGTTGCTCTGTGTCTTTAACTGGACGCTGAGACCCAGCCGAGGTCTGTGGGGACAGCAGCTGTTCAGGTCCGCCTCTAAATTTAGACCCGTTTAACAAAAGTGCTCCAACATGAGGTCTGTGTGTCTGTCAGGTGTCGGAGCCATGACCTGGTCCCCGTTAGCTTGCGGCCTGCTGACGGGCAAATACAACGAGGGCGTCCCTGAGAGCTCCAGAGCCGCCATGAAGGTACAAGCAGCACAAACACCATCAATCAGAGCTCGGAGCAGCACAATGAGGCCATCTGTTACCCTGCTGATCAATACGTGTGTGTGTGTGTGTGTGTGTGTGTGTGTGTGTGCAGGGCTATGCTTGGCTGAAGGAGCGCCTCTGCAGCGATGAGGGGAAGAAGCAGCTCAGCAAAATCAAAGAGCTCCACCTGCTGGCTGACAGGCTGAACTGCACGGCTGCTCAGCTGGCCATTGGTAATCTTACAGCACCACAAGTGTGTGTGTGTGTGTGTGTGTGTGTGTGTGTGTGATATTAACTGATGTCTCTGTGTGTTTGCCAGCCTGGTGTCTCCGCAGTGAAGGCGTCAGCTCGGTGCTGCTCGGCGTCTCCAACACAGAACAGCTGCTGGAGAACCTCGGCTCTGTCAGGGTAACAACGTGGCACTGAACCTTCACCTTTGACCTTTAACCCCGAGTACACATTACAGCTTCTGGGACGTTTCTGAGATCTTCAAGATCTCCAAACAGCGAGGGAACATCTGAGGGAACTAATGCAGATTTAGCCTCAGTCTGGAATAAACAAATATATATTTGTTTATTATGACAAGATGGCTGACTGAAGTTTACAGTTTCTGAATAAACGCAGAATAATAAACAACAGCTAAAACTACAGCAAAGACAGAAATATGACAGGAAGTTCACATTTTAAATAAAAAATCAGCTGTTAAAGACAAAAAATGCGACAATAACAGGAAACAACCAGTCAGAGGTCCAGTCTGAGGCCTGTGATTGGTAGCCACTAACCACTTCCTGTTCTGTCCCTCAGGTGCTGTCTCAGCTGACTCCGCCCCTCATCGCCGAGATGGACGCGTTGCTGGGCAACAAGCCAAGAAATGTGAAGAAGGAGGCGAGAAGATGAAGATGAGGAAGAGTTCAGACTGTAGATAATCAGAAATATTTATTCTTGTATTAATCTTCACATCTTCATTAATACAGTAAAATATTCAGATGGATAAACTGTGACACGAAAACAGTTAAAAACAGAGAAAAATAACGAGAAGGTTTGAAGCTGGTATCAAAGGAAACTTTTATGGTAAAACCATTAAAATGTAAATATGTTTGTTTCCTAGTTAATCATGTAGGGATTTATGGAAGTTCCTTAATTAAACAATGTTTGTGAGGAGCTGCAGAAATAAAAATCTAGATTTTATGAAACTGTGAAACACATAAATATGTATAACAATAAAACGTGTATCCGTACAAACAGAAGCACAAACTTTTTTCTAGTTAGGAAATAATAACTTGGTTTTATTTTGTAAACAATCACAAATATCACATGAACGTAGAGTTTTATTTTTATATATTACTATAATTTTTATCATCACATATTAAGCCCCGCTGTGAATTACATCCTTGTGTTTTATGATTTTTGGAAATTTATGAAATGAAGGCACAAGTAAACTAAATTTAAAATTAGTGTAAAAAACACAATCATGCTTCAAACTTCTCACTCCAGGTAAATATATATAATAAAAGTATTTTTATTTAATCCAGAGTTCTTCTTTTAGGCTTTGTTTTTTGGCATTCAAAGGCTTCCGTATCTCAATAAGCGCTATTTGTATTTCAAAATAAAAGCCTGCTCCTTAGTACTCTGTACTGAAAATAATTTTATGAGTATATTTACTGTGAAATTGGAAATGTGTATTTTATGAATGTAGCTGCTGCTCCCTCCTGTGTGTGTTTAGATAGAGAAGACATTTAACTCAGTGGTGCTCAACCTGAGGAGACGGGACCTCTCAGGAGTCAGGACCTCCTCACATCTGGAACATCTTGAAGGAAAGGAGTGTACTTTCCATCCTAATTAAAGCAAACGCAGTAAGATTAATGTGACTCAGTGGAGGTTACAACATGAACAAAACACCAACAAGTGAACTTTAACCAGGTACCTGACAGGTGTTTGGACTCAGTTCTCCTGATAGGTGGATGTGAAGCTGTGTTAATCAGGGTGTAAAAATCAGAAACACCACCTGTGCACCGGCTTCAGTGTGGCTGATGTTTGACTGGAAGTCCCTTCATGTTCCTCAGTGTCCTGTGAAGCTGCTGGAACTTGGTTTTCATTCATGTGGCGTTGATAAAGATGGAGGTAAATCTGCTGAATCTGGAGGGTGGAGACTGTTTCCTGTGTCATTGAAGGTTCTCCGTCTGATGCTGGGAGTAGAGCTCATGTTGCAGATCCACCAGTGCGTGCTGGCAGGAGGACAGATCAGCTCCATCAGCTGACACAACAAATTCAAGTCAGTTTGAAGCAGACGTTGATGTTTGCTGTCAGTCTGAGGTCAGAGGTCAGACTGGGTTCTAGACAGATCTGAGCATATCAGCTGGGGTAAAAATGATCCAGAGGTGCACGAGAAGAAGATCGAGAAGATTTAACCAGGTGTTTATTCCTATGAATCAGACCTGCTTCACATGGGCTCTGTGTGACTTACATATTTATGTAAACCTGCTGATCAGTCTCAGAGTCAAAGTCAGTAACAGAGACAAACTGCTGTAAATATGTAAAAATAAAACCAATAGTAAAGCTCATCCTTGGTGTTTATTACCCACAGTTTATAATCAGAGTTGGTCTTTTAAACACTGAAATAATCAGTATTAATTTTCACTGCATAATTCAAACATTCATAATCAAACCAGTCGAGTTTCCTGATGTTTCCACTCTGCTGGAGCTTTTTGACCCAAGCTCAGTTTATTATTTCAGTTTCACTCTGATCAGAAAAATCCAAATTATGCTGTTCTTTAATGAGAATAAAAAATAATAACAAAAATGACCCTTTGAAATAAATACTGTGAGTACCTACACAACATTTATGTTAAAAATATGAAATAATGTGTAAAATAAACACTGTGATTCATTATTGAAGCGTTTTTCTTTGTTAGATCATCACCTGTTTAACATTATTATCCCATAAATCCTTTCAATTTGACTCCACTAATCACCTGACTGAAACTGTGTGACCGTTACCATGACGACCAGCTGGATCACAAAGTCTTCCTGTTTAACCCCTCCTACCGCTCTCTGTGAAGGAATACCAATAAAGTTATTTAAATCTGGATGAGAGTGTCTGCCTCTGACCACCAGGTGGAGCTAAAGTCACACAGGAGCTGCAAACAAAGAGAGAGTGAGACTGTAGGTGAGCTGTGATCATGTGAAGCTCCCTCAGGCTCATCTCACTCACTCTGCCCACACTTCTCACTCCTTCTCTGCATGACTACACAAAATATCTCAAATATAATCTTATGATCTTTATCATGAGCAGGTGTGATCTCAGAATCACCCACAGCTGAGTTCTGTGGAAGCATTTTCAGAGACACCGGGCAAACAGAAGCTGCAGGGTCAGTTTTATTGACTCTGAAGTCACCGGGACCAGGATACAGATATCAGTGTTAGCATGTGTGCTTTCTGTCACAGCCAAAAAAGACTGAAGTCCATTCTGAGCCGTAAAAACGTCTCTGTCGTTAACACGGATTTTGATACTGTAGAAGTTAACCATTGATTTTACCCTCTGCCAGGATCAGAGCTCAGCTTTACTCCACCTGTCTGACTTCTTCATGTGTCTGTGTCACATTCACTGACTGCGTCTTCTTCTTTGTTTCTTCTTTGAGAAGCTTTGCGTGTAAAACGAGGCATCGATTCTTCAGTAAAGCCTTTATTTAGATCCTGTGTGGAGCTGCACGGTCAACATGTGACTTTCAGCTTTGATTCAAAGTGTTTCATTAACAGCATCACATTCGACCCACAACAACAATCTCATCATCAAGTTTGCTGATGACACCACGGTAGTCGCACTCATCTCGAAGGGAGACGAGGCAGAGTACAGAGAGGAAGTCCTGAAGCTGGCAGCATGGTGTTCAGAAAACAACCTGGCACTGAACACTAAGAAAACCAAAGAGCTCATTGTTGACTTCAGGAGACACAGCCACAGCACTGACTTGGCCCCCTTCACATCAACGGGGAGTGTGTGGAGAAGGTCCACAGCTTCCGGTTCCTTGGTGTCCTCATTACTGCTGACATCTCCTGGACAGACAACATCCTGAGAGTCCTCAGGAAGTACAAGCTGAACTCCAACCTGCTGCTGACCTTCTACTGCTCGTCCATTGAGAGCCTGCTAACCTACTGCATCACGGTATGGTACGGCAGCTGCACCAAGGCAGATAGAGTGAGGCTTTAGAGTATGGTCAAGACAGCACAAAAGATCATCGGCTGTCCTCTCCCCTCCCTGATGGACATTTTTTCGATACAAAAAAAAAATGTTCATGCCTTTTTAATTTGTCATTTATTAAATTTTCACGGCACATTCCGCACCACATCTCTGTGCGTTCATCATTTGTTTGAAGCCAGCTCACCTCCTGCAACTACTTTTCCGAGAATACGTGCTTCTTTTGTGGTTCGGACTCCTTCTGACATTTCTTTGGAGATGGAGGAACATCACAGTAATTGCTTAAAGGAGCTTGCTTCTTCGACATCTTTAAGAGTTCTAAACAAATGTCTGTCCTCCTGAAAATCTTATGTAAGCAAACATGCATTGCAACTTCTTATCTTGTGCCCGTTTTTTATTTTGACAGCGAATGCGCACCTGCGGACCACTTATGTGCAGCCCTGGTTATTTAGCTCGTCATATTGCAGCCACAGAAATTATTTTGTCCATGAAACCATAAAGCTGCACTTTCTTTTTGCCTTATAGTCTGATTTGTCATAACTTCTCCGTTTTGTGGTAAGCTTTTCTTTGGCTGTCACTTCTTCACCCTGACCTGTCTTATTTGGCTCAGCAGAACTAAAATATTGTGGCGAGCTCAGACAAGGAGGAGACGGAGGTGTCGTTTGGTCTTGCTTCCCGTGAGCTAGCCAGGGAGCACAGCCGTTTATTAACATCTGCAGAAGAACACTGCCGCTAGCTAACTGCTCAGCGCGGCAACAGCACAGCAACAACAACAACAACAACACACAGGGCGCCCTCTGACCCCGGAAGGACACACCGTCGCAGCGAGAGGGCGTCACCCGTCACTATGGCAACATAAACAAAACATAACTGTACAAACAGAACCCCGAACAGCCCTTACCCGCTACAATATATATCCTGCTGCTTTTACACACGCACTCACATAACGCTCAGCGATTCTCTGCGCGATCAACCTCTCACATGTTTAAGCTTGCTGCGGGAGATTTCACTTGTCATGTTTGCATAGTAAGCTAACGATTAATAAGACGATGTCAGAGGAATTGGTGCACAAATTATCACCACTCACCAATCAGTACTGTCGCTCTCTATACACAGTTCGCACGATTGCAAAGTGAAACAAGTGAAAGCAAAAAACAAGCGCAAATTCAAACGCGATTTCAATATGTCACATATTGACAGTGGCTCACCGATGCCAATGACATAATTACCCAGCTACATTTCCGAAAGAATGCAAAAGCATTGACATATATTTTTCCTTCCTGCGATAGGCTGACGGGCAGGGCAGAGATAGATTTTGGTAGCCCGACTGGAAAAATCGCTAGCCCCGGGATGTCGGGCAGGCGATTTTGCGAGCCCTGTATCTGATTGAGGAATCACTCATCTTTGGAAAAGAGAGTTTATTACAGAGAAATGTCTCTTTCCAAAATAAAAGCTATACTATACGCTTCTTCTGGGCTATATTCTCAGCAGCATATTAAACATATCAGGTCCCCATAAGGTGCCCACTTCGGGTCGGGGATGAGTTCCTGCCCCAAGTGGAGGAGTTCAAGTATCTCGGGGTCTTGTTCGCGAGTGATGGGAGAAGGGAGCCGGAGATCGACAGACGGATTGGGGCTGCAGCTGCAGTAATGCAGACGCTGCACCGGTCCGTCGTGGTGAAGAGGGAGCTGAGTGTAAAAGCGAAGCTCTCAATTTACCGGTCGATCTACGTCCCTACCCTCACCTATGGCCACGAGCTGTGGGTAGTGACCAAAAGAAGGAGATCGTGGATACAAGCGGCAGAAATGAGCTTCCTCCGAAGGGTGGCTGGCCTCTCCCTTAGAGATAGGGTGAGAAGTTCGGCCATCTGGGAGGGGCTCAGAGTAGAGCAGCTGCTGCTCCACATCGAGAGGAGCCAGCTGAGGTGGTTCGGGCATCTGACAAGGATGCCCCCTGGGCGCCTCCTGGGTGAGGTGTTCCAGGCATGTCCCACCGGGAGGAGGCCCCGGGGCAGACCCAGGACACGCTGGAGAGATTATATCTCTCGGCTGGCCTGGGAACGCCTTGGTATTCCCCCGGATAGGCTGGAGGAGGTGGCTGGGGAGAGGGAGGTCTGGGCCTCTTTGCTTAGGCTGCTGCCCCCGCGACCCGGCCTCGGATAAAGCGGATGAAGATGGACAGTGTTGGGAAGGTTACTTTTAAAACGTATTCCATTACAGAATACAGAATACATGCCCCAAAATGTATTCTGTAACGTATTCCGTTACGTTACTCAATGACAGTAACGTATTCTGAATACTTTGGATTACTTAATATATTATCATGCTTTTTACAACAACGTGAATGTACTATTGCTGTGTGATTTATTACTATTACTGAAGGTCCGCGACTCCGAACTGTAGTAAAGGGACCTCTGACTAACACGGCGGGGTCCCTGTCGGCTTGTAGCCGAAAAATAGCTTTACTTTGTTGTGTGGGTCAACTTTTCTTGCGAGAGACAGAGAGAGGTGTTGAAAGGCTGCTCCAACGGAACTTATTGTTTTCAGAGGAAAACACGAACACGGTGTACAGTCGAGTCTTAATAGCTTACTTACAACTGGGCTCGTCAGGCTCTCTTCTTGGCTGCAGTGGTTATTATTATATTTACATGCTTCCAGCTCCCGTTTTTCCTCGATGACAGCTTGTACCTTTCCACTCCCCTTTTTCTCCCTCCTCGCGCTCACAGACACATAACGTGTATGGCAGTCCATTCTCCCTGCAACACGGACTACACTGCCCATGATGCTACATTCTTTAGAGCTATGCTTGTAGCATTCTGCCTGTTAGCTTAGCACAACAACAACAACAACGAAAAGGCGCTCTCTCACCCAGGAAACACACAGTCGCAGAGAGAGAGAGAGAGCGTCGCCCTGTAACCATGGCAACCGTAACGCTGCCGCCTGGAACAACAGAACGTAGCTGTCAAACAAAACCCAAACAGTCCTGACCTGCGACAAAATGAAACAGGAAATTACCGCCGTGTAATCCATTTATTTCAACAAAGTAACTGTATTCTGAATACCACCTTTTTAAACGGTAACTGTAACGGAATACAGTTACTCATATTTTGTATTTTGAATACGTAATGGCGGTACATGTATTCCGTTACTCCCCAACACTGACGATGGATGGATGGTCCCCATAAGGAGAATCATGTGCTAACGGCTGTCTAAATGACTCGGGTAAAGTTTGTAGCATGCGTGCTTGTTGTTTTTGTCTGCTTCCACTTGTCTTTGCACTAGGATGATGTCGGAGTAAATGTGCAGTCATATTTGTTGTGTTCCCACTAGTGCTGTCAACGTAAATCTCGTTGAAATGACGTTAACGCCACAACACGGCAAATCTCCGTTAACGAGCTACCGCGGATCGCTCCGTGCATGGGGCTGGACGGCCAACACGTTAACGAGCTAACTGCGCTAACACACTAGTTCCCACCCATGTAATTGAGCATTGCATGGCACATCCAACATACTGTTTTACTTTAGTCCATGACGCGCTTACCTTCAGGGTCATACGTCACATGAAAACCAAAATAGTTCCAAACGCCAGATCTGAATGAGGGTGGGGGAGGTTCAATTTGCCATGTTGCAAGGAGAGCTTAACTTCTGTCTCGCTAGCTTGCCCTGCGCTCAGTGAATCTGCGTTCGACTACTCCGCCTAGGCTGCACTGTCCAGCGCAGATCCACTGAGCGCTCAACACAGACAGCATCGTCAGAAGGAAAGTTGATAAAATAAATTAAAAATTTATTTTGTATTGTTCGATACATATGCGTACCGAACCGAAAGCACTGTATCGAACGGTTCAATATTGATACCAGTATCGTTGGTGGAGTGCAGTATATATATATATATATATATATATATATATATATATATATCTTTTTCCCTATGTTAATACTGTCCATATGTATATAGCACTGCAGAGCTGTAACTCCCCCCCCACCACAGCATGTTTACACTGAATAGGAGATGCTCTGTATCTCATTGTACAACTGTACAGTGACAACAAAGGCATTCTATTCTATTCTATTATCTGGAATTAAGGACATGTTTACACAGGGTGAGGCTGTTCACTTATTTAATTACACTAAATGAATGAAAAACATAAAACCTGGAGCTGGTTTAAAGTTTTTTATTGGCTTTGACTGTAATTTTAAATAAATGTGCTGAAAAGCTGAAGTTAAACCATCAGAGAGTAAAAACTAAGATCTTACAGGAAGTCCTGACCTGCTCGGCTGCAGGTTCAATTTATCAGAGTTTGAGTTTCTGTGTGAAGGTCAAAGTTATTCTCTACATACAGACTGTAACACCGACCTGAAACTGTAAACTCGTGATTCAAGAACCAAAATTAAACATTAACAAGTTTATTTTGTTTCTTAGCAAAGTTTACATTTTATTGCTGCTTTGCTGAAGTTCGGTCGAGTCAGGCTGTAAATGATCTGTGACACACCTTAATGACCCGTCTGCTCACACTTTTCCTCACAGGCTTTGATTTAACTCTGTGGATCAACAGTGACATGGTCACAGTGGGTACTGTAGCAGTCAGCCTCATGTCCCGTCTGAAGCAGTGTGAGAGTGTCAGTAGATGATCAGCAGAGGAAAGTGAAGCTGCTGTGAGCTGATGTCCTGAAGGGCTTTTAAAGAGTCTCTGAGTTTGACAGGAACATGAAGATGTTTGTGGTGTTTGTGATCCTCCTGCACGGTAAGTACACCTTCCTCTCTCTGCTCTCATCATCAGCTTTTCTTTCATCTCTCTCTCTTTAATGTGTTGAAGTGCAGCAGGAGGAGATTTCCATCAAACACTGGATTCTGATTCAGATCAAACTAACAATCCAAAGCAGCAACTTTCAAATCTCTGGATTCTTCTTGGTGGCTTTCAGATGAGCTCGTGTTACAATCAGCTGCTGTGTGTGTTGTTGTGTAGCTGAAGCTCGGACTCACATTTCATATGTGACCAAAGGAAACTTGGTGCTGTGTGACACACTTTAGATTCTCTGCTGCTGCTTTGAACTCTTCAAACTAAAGAGCCAAACGGATGATTGACTGTGCAACATTTCATTTCATTTCATTGTTATGCTGATTGTAGCATCCAGTCAAACTGAGAAGGCCAGAACTGATGGTTGTTGAATGATTTTTATTACTCCTTGCCATGTATCAGACAACGAACCAATGTAAGAGGTAGACAAAGAAATAAAACACAAATAATTTCTAAACATTTAACTTAACAATAATTATATCTTTGTATATGCAACAACTAATATTTCATTGCATTTTAACTTCTTAGTGTTTTTGACCCATTCCTAACCAAACAAGCAAGAAAAGAAAACAAAGGTCACGCAGGTGGAGTATGGGAATGACAAATAAGAACAGAAAGGTCAAAATAACCATTTCAGAGAAAAACCTTAGTAAAAAGGGTGAGGGTTCACATAAGATGTCTACTGTAGAACGCCCAGTTCATGTTAATTCTACTGTTAGAAAGTTGTGGAAAGCAAGATGCATTCATACAACAGTATGTGAGAGGCGGAGAGTGTTCGACTCTTTCTGTGGGGAGATCTTTCATTTTTTGTCCTTCCACAGCTCTCCTTAGTCTCAGACATAACACACACTGACGGATGTAGTCTGATACTGTTTGACTTAGCTTGGGAATCCAATAACCGCTGGACTGTATTTCGCTCATTGTGAAGCTCTTTCCTTGATGATTTATCATTTCGTGACAGTGAGCGATTATGAGTTTTGTAATATGATGCTCTCTTGGAATGACAGTTGGATGTTTGAATGTGTTTGGAAGCAATGAGTGTTGTAGCCTTCCTCCCACGTTGAGCGCATTGTCTTTGTCCAAGAAAGGATCCAAGTTGTACATTTTGTTGCTCTCAGGTTATGGTCTTCCTTTGCTTAATGTCTTTATCTCATCTTGATGCATTCTCAATCATCCAGGAAAGTAAATCTCCAAAAGTTGATTCTGTTCATCTGGACGTAGCGTTTTGTGGGAGAAACGTTTCATCACTCATCCAAGTGACTTCTTCAGTCTCATCTGACTGCAGGTTTCCCCAAATCTGCAGTCAGCTGAGACTGTGATGTTGGATGCCCCCAGCATCCAACATCAGCATGGAGGAGAGGAAGGCACTCACATCACTTAGTGATGACCAGTGTTGGTCAAGTTACTTGAAAAAAGTAATCAGTAACTAATTACTGATTACTTCCCCCAAAAAGTAATCCAGTTACTTTACTGATTACTTATTTTCAAAAGTAATTAATTACTTAGTTACTTTTTAAAAACACGATTTACAACCTGAATAGGTGATAAAGCGATAGATCTTTCAGCCCAATTCTACTTTTTCTACATAATCCATCATACAAAATGTAATCAAATGGAAAATTATCTCTTTTTAAAACTTGTTTTATCAGTTTTAATCTTTTAACTTTATGCATCAAGCAAAAATTTAATTATATGCAACATTCACTGACTGGAATAAATTAGTTTAACATTTAAACCTATTTTCTGCACATTCCAGCACATAAAACAAAATATTTTTTGTGTTTACACTCACTCTTTCAAATAGATGCAAGTAAAACACAGCAGAAAATAAGTCAAAGACTCAGCGGTCCTGTTGCTCTATTTTCACCTGTAAAGCAGGACTACGGTAGGCGGAGGTTTACCCTGGTGCAGGTGTGCCGCGGTCAGTTGAAGAATCCGCGAGTTTCTCTGTGAGTTTCCCATCACGTCGTAGCTACTCGGTGCTTGCTCGGAAGTTTAGGGGTTTTTTTCGCTGTAAAAAGAAGTTTTCTTCCCACGCACAACGGACACTAATGTGTTTGTCACTTTTTATGGAATCAAACTCAAAGTAAGGTCAGTACTTCCACGCTTTAAACGCTGCACGCTCATACTCTCTCCCACAATCGATATATGATCCATTGTTGATCTGTACACAGCTGTTGTCACTAACGGCGCCCTCGCTTACGTCACTGTCATGAGACATTCTCGCAAAAAAATCACGGTTTTAGTAACGCAGTAACGCAGCGTTCCTACAGGAAAGTAACGGTAATCTAATTACCGATTTTGCAATAGTAATCCCTTACTTTACTCGTTACTTGAAAAAAGTAATCTGATTACAGTAACGCGTTACGCGTTACTGCCCATCTCTGGTGATGACAACAACATTATCATCCTTCCGGCAGACAAGGGTCGGTGCACAGTATTGCTAAACCAGAAAGACTATCATGAGAAGATTTCGTCACTACTCGGTGATGAAAATACTTATGAGCTCCTGAAACGAGACCCAGGAAGTGGCTACAGGAAGAGGCTGATAGACTGTCTGAAGCAGTTAGAACAAGACAAGGCTATTGACCGGACCTCATACCACAGGCTGTACCCAGGGGAGTCTACACTGAGCCTGTATGGTTTACCAAAGATAAACAAACAAGGTGCACCTTTAAGACCGATTGTCTGCATGATCAACTCTGTCAACTATAACATCTCCAAGTTTCTGGCTTCGATCTTCAACCCACTGGTGGGCAGCTCTTAACACCACATCCAGAACACCCTGGATTTTGTTGAGAAGGAGAGAGGTGTCATTATGGAGGCAGATGAAACCATGGTCTCATACGACGTTACATCTCTCGTCACTTGCATCCCAGTCACGGAAGCGTTGGAGATAGTCCGTAAGAGATTACAGGATGACCCCAACCTCAGCAACAGGACCGCTCTCAGCATCGACCAAGTGTGTTTGAACTGTGTCTTCATTCCACCTACTTCATATACAAGGGTCAGTTCTACAGGCAGAAACATGGGTGTGCCATGGGCTCCCAGTTTCACCCATTGTGGCCAATTTGTACATGGAAGAAGTGGAAAAGAGGGCTTTGCTATCCTACCCTGGAACAGCACCAAGCCATTGGTTCAGATATGTGGATGACACCTGGGTGAAAATCAAATCTCAGGACGTACCACACATCACGGATCACATTAACTCGGTGGACCGACACATCAAATTCACAAGGGATGATATGAAAAGTGGCAGGTTAGCCTTCTTAGACTGTGAGATTTCCATCAGTAATGGGGGACATCTAAAACTGATGTGGCCAGTAAACCTACACATACGGATCAGTATCTAAGGTTTGACTCTCATCATCCACTGGAGCACAAACTGGGTGTCATCAGGACACTATGACACAGAGCGAACACCATCCCCACTGACACAGCAGCCAGGGAGGCAGAAGAACATCACATCAAGAAGGCCCTGAGTAAATGTGGTTATCCCAGCTGGACTTTTGTCAAAGCTGGGAAGGCGCCTAAAGAAAGCTCCAGCCGATCCAGGAGAGAAGGACAACCGCTGCCCAAGCAAAAACCTGTAGTGATCCCGTACGTGTCAGGAGTATCGGCGCAGTTGAGATGCATTTTTTCTAAACACCGGGTGTCTGTGGCTTTTAAACCCCAAAACACGCTGCGCCAAAAATTGGTCCACTCCAAGGATCAGGTCCCCCGACACAAACAGAGTAACATAGTGTACGCTGTTAAGTGCAGGAGGATTGCCAGGATTTATACATTGGGGAAACCATACAACCTCTGGCGAAGCGGATGGCACAACACAGAAGAGCCACCTCGTCAGGCCAGGACTCTGCAGTCTATTTACACCTACAGGCCAGTGGACACTCTTTCAATGATGGGGATGTAACATCCTGGACAGGGAGGAACACTGGTTTGAGTGCAGAGTCAAGGAGGCCATTTACGTGAAAAAGGAAAGACCATCTCTGAATAGAGGAGGGGGCCTAAGGGTACATCTTTCACCATCTTACAATGCTGTGATTGTAGCCATTCCCCAACTCTCTGTGAATGGTACTCATGGCCATTGATCAGTGGTCTTTGATCAGTGGTCTTTGATCAGTGGTCGTTGATCAATGGTCATGAGAATTTGCATAATTAAGATTAAGGAACTGACCTCCCAGCCCATTGTTCCTTCAGTGGGCTGGTTTCTGTCATTATGCAAATGTACTGTTTATAAGATTGAAACCTGCAGTCAGCTGAGGCTGAAGAAGTCACTTGGATGAGTGACGAAACGTTTCTCCCACAAAACGCTACGTCCAGATGAACAGAATCAACTTTTGGCGGTCTTTATCTCATCTGAAAATGTTAGTCTTTGTAAGTTTTTGATAATCACCAATTGCTCTATTAGAATATTATGGCCAACAGTATCGAATGCTGCACTGTGGTCTAGCAATCTGCCCCATGGTCAAAGGTGAGGAAGTACTGATTGGTATTTTTTTGATGGATCTTTGTCAGTCAAAACATGGGATCAGGGAATTGGTGCACTGCTACTAGTGATGCAGATGCTGTAGATTTACAGATTTATTGTAAATTTTAAAACCTATCCAAAAATTTTGCAAATAACAAAGTTAAATGCAGCTAAGGCATTTTTAAAAAATAACCTGCAGGCCTGCCAACAGCAGGTGTATCACTCCTCCTGTTTTCCACCTGGAAAACTGGTGATTTTTTGTTTTTATGGGCCGATGGAGTTTTGTTTTTGAAAGGTGGTGGATTGGCCAGATGCTGGCCAGTGTGTAAAAATAACTCAGTTCGTTGGTGGTGGCTATGGCGGAGCTTCCACAGAGGCCAGCAGGTGGATGAGGGAAACGGGAGGCAGGAAGAGGAGGAGGGGCCTAAGGCGACAAGTCCGAGTGTCAGGTGAACTGAACTTCAGGTAAGAAGCAGTCTATCTGGGTCAGATATAAATCAAGTTTAGGTGGAGTTTATTTTCATTGTGCTGAATTTTTACGGTCAGTTACAATAACTCGTACTGCGTACTAGCTAGTATGATGGAGTTTATATACAGCTGGGTGGGTGCTATGATGTTAGTGATAGTGAACTTTATTTTATTCATAAGGTTAGTTAGTAGAGTTGCCAACCGTCCCGTAAAAAGACGGAATTGTCTCGTATTCAGAGAAAATATCACGCGTTTCGTATTGAGGTGAAAAGGAACACAGTTTGTCCCGGACTTCAGCCAGAATGAAAAAAAGACACAAAGCTGGATTTATTCTGTCGTTACGCTGCACAGCTGCCTCTTCTCTTATCCCACCCCCCCCCCCCCCCCCTCTCCTGTTGCTACTTCAATCCTGTTGCTACTTCAATCATGAAACTGATCAATGATCAGCTGATCGGCTTTTCTCTCTTGTTTTTCCATCCATCCATCTTCATCCGCTTTATTCGAGGCCGGGTCGCGGGGGCAGCAGCCTAAGCAAAGAGGCCCAGACCTCCCTCTCCCCAGCCACCTCCTCCAGCTTATCCGGGGGAACACCAAGGCGTTCCCAGGCCAGCCGAGAGATATAATCTCTCCAGCGTGTCCTGGGTCTGCCCCGGGGCCTCCTCCCGGTGGGACATGCCTGGAACACCTCACCCAGGAGGCGCCCAGGGGGCATCCTTGTCAGATGCCCGGACCCCAGGGCACGCTTCAGGCTGTGGCCTGAAGTGTGCCCTGGGGTCCTGCCCTCCTCCTTTTCAGTCTGTTTGTGACCATAGGGCTTTGGAGCGTGATGTCACGGGGGTGGGCGTGGAAAGGATTTTGGCCCGATCCGCCATTTTGGAGGTCTAAGTGAAAAAGGAGCGAAAGCATAGCCATGGTTCGTTCTTGCTGTGTGGTCGGCTGCAATGTTCGCTCGCACGACCGGCACGGGAATAAGCTTGAAAAGGGTTTATCTTTTAATTCTTTCCCAACCTGGAAGCAACATGAGGCAGCTCGTGTATCGATGTTACCAAACGAAGGCGTCCAGCCTTGATAGCAGCTGTGAGACGAGCTGACGTGCAGTTCTCTTCCATCTCCAGATATCTGTTGGTGCTCCAGACATTTTCATTCCGGTAAGTTCTAAATATGTTCATATCACTCTTTATAGCCTATTAGTTTTGTTTTTGATGCACTCTGAGGTCATAGCAAATTAGAACAAACATCCTACTGAGTGCAGAACTACCTTCTATTTATGGAGTTGCTAATTATTTGGCATTATTGCAGCAAACCAGCCGATGAAATGGATGAAACATCGTGACTGGTTTCCAGCGCTACACGAGGGACCTGCTTCAAACATACCACCATGCCAATCAGATTACTTCTTCCATGTGAGGGTGAAGAGGTGACCCTTCTGGATAAGATGGTGAAGTGTACCTGATGTGATGTTCTATTAAGTGGTTTTAATAAAAAAAAAAGAGGCAAAAATTAGTTTGTTTCTTTATTCAACTTTTGAACAGTGGGACTCAGTCAGTACATATTCAGTAAATGCAAATTATTTACACAGCAGTGCACTACAGGCATAAATCTAGACCCCTAGATAACACATTATGGCATTATAGCAGTGACGACTCCTCCACAGTAGCAGGTGGGGTTTTTCTGTTTTGGGGACAGCTCCTTTTACCTTTCAATACAGATGGTCTGTTTATGTTTTGATCAAGAGCCTTTTTTTGGGCAGCTGAAGAGGAGAAGTCTATCTTATGGCCAACCTCTGGCTGTATCTTGGTCATATTACCAGGCAAAACCCAGTATGCAGGTTCATCTGTAACAGTCCTTGTGCCACGGATCAACACTGTTCCGTCTACTTTAGACAGAAGAGCAGCGACGTGGGTGCAGGTCTCTGCGACTCCGGCCATACAGGTGCAGCGGGCGGCTTCAACCTTCCCTGTGATGCTCACAGTGACCCATGGCTGCAATGCTGGTTCATTCAGTCTTTGACAGTGCAGGACCTGAAACACACACAAAGTTCATTTAAAGTGTCTAGAAAGTTAGCACACACATGTAATTTTTCATTTCTTTATGTGTCCATCTATAGAACGCTGCATGTTATATTCTAAATCTGTCTGCTCTCTGTCAGAAACCTGCCTGCAGAAAATGAACCTAAAGCATGTAATGCGAGGATGTCATCACTTTAGCGATGGAGAAAGCATAAAGTGACAATTATGAATCACTTAATATGATAAGGAGATTCTGCAGGTCATTAATCAAAGTATAAAACTAAAATAAAACGTATTTTTAGTGACACAGGATACAAATATGGAAGCAAGATGTATAATTAGAATTATTTATAATAAACATTAATAAATCATTGCAATTTCTTTAACCATAGAGAATAACTAAATCCTTCAGGACAGTGTCTCATCAATGCACTGAACTCACTATGTTATCCCTCTAACAGCCTCCACATGTTCTCACTGTAATTTCCCCTCATGAATGAATTTATGCTGCAGTAATCTGAATGTTTGCAGGGAAATCAAACGCATTTCACACGCTGTACTTGAGCTGACTTACCTTTGTTTGAATGACCACTTGTACGCGCTGATTCCACAGATAAGGTATGAAATATATCAGGCTACGTCAATAGCGGTTGGTCTTCAGGGTTTCTACTCCACGGCCGTATTTCATACGGGTCCACATTTCCAATGCACGCTATTTTCTGAGAGTACCGTCGCTTCGCCTCTGGACGCAATCGGTCTCTATACAGTCCGTTCTCTATTGAGCTGCTTTTAAGCATCTTGTAATCGTTGTTCCAACAAAGTGTGTTTCTTTTGATTTGTAGACCCCGAAAATGGTGCCACGCTCCCACAATGCATTGCGGCGTGACGTCAACTCCAAAGCCCTATTGCTGCTGCTCAAAGTTCTGTCCATCCTGGTTCTGACCACAATTGGGGCAGTCCTTTCTCCAGTGTCCATGCTCACCGCAGGTGAAACCTGCATCTTCTTCTGTGTTTTGATCGTTCTGAGGTGGCTTTTGACCTCAGTAGCTCCTTCTGGGGTCAGCAGGGGAGCTGGCCCCAGAGAGGGGTCACTTGCCCCTCCCTTCCTTCCCTCCCCAGCTCCAGCTGCCTCCCTCTTCCCGCTCCACCCCAATCACCCACACTATTGCTCTTTATTCTATTGCTCTCTTTTTCTTCTGCTTGTTTTCTTTTTTCTTTCTCAACAGGTGATCCAGGTGATTGATATATGTATTTTTTGTCTGCTTATTTTGTTGGTTTTTGTTTTTTGCCCTTTATCCCCGTCCCTCTTCTCCCCCCTTTTTACTTTCCCTCTTTCTTTCTCCCCGTTCTTTTCCTCAGTCAAGTCTGTCCCGTATTTAGCAAGGGAAAATAAAATAAAATAAACAATAAAAGGTGAATCAAATAGACCATTACAGAATCAGAATCAGAATCAGAATCAGAATGGGTTTATTGCCAGATGTTGAGGTTTACAACATTAGGAATTTGCTGCGGTGCTTCAGTGCAAACAATAAGAATTAAAGTGCTATGTAGAAAGAAAGATATGTGCATGAGATATACATGAGATATATACATGAGAATAAGAATTAAGAGTGCTACAATAATCCACAATAATCTCCACTGTCTTCTGGGCATTCAGCACCAGGTTGTTGTGGCTGCACCAGGACACCAGACGTTCAGCCTCCCTCCTGTAGGCAGACTCGTCCCCGTCCGAGATGAGTCCAGTAACGGTGGTGTCATCTGCAAACTTGATTAGCTTGACAGACTGGTGGGTGGAGGTGCAGCAGTTGGTGTACAGGGAGAAGAGCAGAGGAGAAAGAACACAGCCCTGAGGGGAGCCGGTGCTGATGGTCCGGGAGTCCGAGATATTCTTTCCCAGCCTCACATGCTGCTTCCTGTCCGTCAGGAAGTCAGTGATCCACCGGCAGATGGGATCAGGCACATTCATCTGGGAAAGCTTGCCTCGGAGATGGTCTGGAAGGATGGTGTTGAAGGCAGAGCTGAAGTCCACAAACAGGATCCTGGCGTAGGTTCCTGGGGAGTCCAGATGCTGCAGGATGAAGTGTAGGGCCATGTTGATGGCGTCGTCTACAGACCTGTTGGCTCTATATGCAAACTGCAGGGGGTCCAGGAGGGGGGCCGTGAGGGTCTTGAGATGGGAGAGAACTAGGCGCTCAAATGACTTCATGACCACAGATGTCAGAGCCACGGGTCTGTAGTCATTTAGTCCAGTGATCCTAGGTTTCTTGGGGACAGGGATTATGGTAGAGGACTTGAAGCAGGCAGGCACATGACATGCCTGCAGTGAGGAGTTGAAAATGCCAGAAAACACTGGGGCCAGCTCGTTTTACAGTGTCTGAGGGTGGCAGGAGACACACCGTCTGGGCCGGGAGCTTTCCGAGCATTCAGATTCTTAAACTGCTTCCTCACATCTGCTTCATGAATATGAAGAGTTGTGGTCGGAGGAGGTGGTGTGAAATCCTCTTTTGTGTGGGGTGAGGGGGCGGGTGTTGCAGGTGAACAGTTTGAAGGTGGTGATGGCTCTATGGAGGGGGGAGAGGTGGGGGAATGAGTGACCAAAGTGCCTCTATTGTTGGGGTCGTTGGAGGTGTGAAGGCTGCCTGATGGCTCGTCAAAACGACAGTAGAAGTCGTTGAGGGTGTTGGCCAAGAGCAAGTCGTCAGTGGAGTGGGGGGTTTTAGGCTTGTAGTTAAACCTTTAAACCTAAAACCTTTCCACACAGAGGCCGAGTCATTCTCTGAGATCTGCTGCTGCATCTTCTCAGAGTGCTGATGTTTAGCAACGTCCACTTCTTTAGTGAACCTGTACTTGGCCTCTCTGTAGCAGTCCCTGTCTCCGCTTCTGAACGCCTTTCTCTTTTCCAGCCACAGCTTTTTGAGTTTAGGAGTAAATCAGGGTTTGTCATTGTTATAACTCACCCTGGTGCGTGATGGCACAATGCTGTCCTCACAGAAGTGGATATAGGAGGTGACAGTGTCCGTAAACTCGTCCAAGCTGTTAGAAGCAGCCTTCAATGTGTCCCAGTCTGTGGTCTCCAAACACGTGCAAAGCTCCTCCACAGCCTCGTTGCTCCACAGTTTTTTGGTCCTCACGACAGGTTTGGAGAGCTTCAGCCTCTGTCTGTACGCGGGGATTAGGTGGATCATGACGTGATCAGAAAGTCCGAGTGAAGCGCGCGGCACCGCGCGATAGGCCCCGCTGATCGTGCTGTAGCAGTGGTCCAATGTCCTCTCCTCTCTGGTCGGGCATTTAATATACTGCTTGTATTTCGGAAGCTCATGGCTCAGATTGGCTTTGTTAAAGTCCCCAAGAGCAATGATGAGAGAGTCCGGGAATGTCCGCTCCGTGTGGAGAATCTGCTCTGCGAGTGCGCACTGAGCTGCTTGCGCATCCGCGTCTGGCGGGATGTAAACAGCGGCCAGGATGAATGAAGCAAACTCCCGCGGAGAATAAAACGGTTTGCAGTGAATAAAAAGATATTCCAGAGAGGGAGAGCAGTGCTGAGCAATCACTGTTACATCTGTGCACCAGCCACTATTGATGTAGAAGCAGACACCTCCACCTTTGGTTTTACCGGAGAGAGCGGCCTGCCGGTCCGCGCGCAGCAGATGAAAGCCCTCCAGCTTGAGCGCGCAGTCCGGGATGTCCTCACTGAGCCACGACTCCGTAAAACATAAGACACAGGAGGAGGCAAAGTCTCTGTTCATGCTTCTCATCAGGGCCAGTTCGTCTATTACAGCAAGGCTGGGATGGTCCATTTGGTAAAGTAATCCGTTGGGCATCTTTCTTTGCCTTTAGTTTTAATTTAATTCTGATGGCAAAAGAACCAAACGGGACAGGCAAAAAAATAATAAAAATGCAGAGTTATCAAGGTCAGCATTATGTTGCTCGGCCTCACTTTTCATCCGGGCTTAATGGGCGTCTCGTCACAGCTCTGTCAGCTGAAGCTGTCTGGAAATCTCCCCCGTGTAGTGAAACGGGCCTTAGGTTCAGCACTCTCCGTCTCCGCTGCATGAGATCCTTTTCCTGCAGCACTGTTGACATTTTCAGATTGTTGTTGTGGGTCCAGCTCCTGCAGCGTTTGGTCAGGGTCACGTCAAAGATGGTAGAGGGGAGAGCAGGAGTCCAGGTCAGCCTCAGCTTCCAGCAGCCTGTAATGGGGCATAAAAAGAAAAAAGAAAAACAAAAAACAGACCGGAATGGACGAACAGGAAAATGATGTTGTGTTGGCTGTGTTATTAAGAGAGGGGAGAAACACCGGGCCAGGCCCTGTGTCAGCCTTCTCTCCCCCTTTTTTTTGTTTTTTCTCACGATATAATCACTCATAACCCACCAAGTTGACAGGACAACACCGGTACATACATTTAAATTAAACTGCCTTAGCTTTTTTTTTCTTTTTTCAAACAAGGCGTTTCCTTAAAAATTTCTCTACTTGTGTGTGTGTTTTTGTTTCACCTTTTGTTGCGATGCTCCGGACGCCTTCCCAAACTCCACAAGTCTGTTGGCCCCAAATGTCAACCCAATTTTATGTGTTACAGCTTCTCTTAATTTCTCCTCTACTTCTCTTCTCGCTGCTGTCGGTTCCACAGCTGCTGATTCTTGGTGTGGTTCCCATTACTATAATTTTGCTCTGGCCGCTGTGCTTGTTAGGATGCCTGGGTCGTTGACCCATGGTTTTTGAGTTTATTATATTATTTATAATTTCTAGTCTTTGGTTTCTTTGAGTTCTGTCTTATGGTTTATGTCTCTGTCTTCTTTAGTTGCTCTGTCTCCCCTGTCAACTGTATTCCCTTGTCTAGTTCACGTCTCTGTGTATCCTTAGTTGCTATATCCCCGTGTCCAGTCAGTATCCGTGTCTGCCCTGGTCCCACATCTCTGTTCCCTCTGTTGCAGTGCGTGCGAGTCTGTGTCTTTGTTCAGTCTGTGTCATGTTTCCTGTTTTACTTTGAAAGTCCATGTCTGATGTTAATGTGTCTGGTTTCGCTTCCCCTTGTCTCGTTAGGCCTGATTTGCCCCAGCTGTGTTTCCCTCCTGTTACCCATCCCCTGATTGCTCCCTCTGTGTATTTAAGCCCCGTGTTTCTCTGCGTCTGGGTTGCGATCTACCGTTTATTTTGCTGTGTGTTTTGTCAGTCTGCCGGTGTTAGTTTATTTTGATTTTTCCCAGTTATGTTATGTTTGAGTTCAGCATTAAAGCTGTTTTGGTTTAAGTTTGTCTCTGGAGTCTGCACCTTGGGTCCTATTCCTGTCTGCACATAGCCGTCACTTAACAGTGCTTGTGGTGGGCGGTTGGTCCAGGTCCGTAGCCACCTGTATTAACACGCTAAGAGATTTATTTAATATCATTTTCATCACTGTTAAATAGACAAGCAGGCAACAAGCCCACCTTTACAGTGCAAACTGCACGCCAGTCTCACAACACATTCCTCTCGCTGCTTCTAAATAATTCTCCACTCTCCCTTTATTTCTCCATTTCTCCACATCAGATTTAAAACCCAACATCTTTCACACCACTACTTACCTCTCAATTTTTTTTTTTTTTTTTTTTTTTACACCAGAGTATTGCACCCAATTACGCCTGCTTATCTTTATGTGGCTCCAAATTACCCTCTTTTCTCTCTTTTCTTTCTTATTTTAATTTTACACACTCGTCAGGGGACAGGCACAAAGCAATCAACAATTTCTACCACTGAAGCAAGTGATTCAATCTTTTTACCTATGATAGAACTCAACCTTAGATGTCAAAATATCCTCTTGTTCTATTCCAGAATAAATGTAAACCCGTGATTACACGGCAGTTTCAGTGTTATTCTGTAGCTAATGCGGGAGTCCTCAGTTCCCAAGTCGCCACCTCAGCTAACCAAACGCTGTTGGACCGGCCTCTGCGTCCAGGGACAGGGGGGTTGCCACACCATGAACAAGCTTTTTAGGGGTTCCACTCCCAAGGTTGCTACCCTAGTTACCTCCGGGCCGCGTCCGATCTACCGGTTGGGAAACCACTCCTGGAACTAATCCACAAGGTCCACTAGGTGTCAACCTTTGATCATGAAATATTGTCCTCCAATTAACACATCAACCGCCACTGTCACCATATTCATATTTAACGCACTGAAACACAGAGAGTGCGTCTCACACGCAGAAACACACACAGAAACCTCTGAGCTCAAGTTTCACAGTTTCTTGCCACAAAAGCCAGTCATAGACAAAGTTAAATGTGGAATGTAATGTGGGCTACAACTCTAGTCTCAACATAGAATGTTTTTAGTTTCTTGCTAGAGCCAGTACCTATGACACACCGGAATTCAGCCTCAATTTATGATGTTAGTATCTCGCGCCGAAAACCAGACAGCGACAAAATTGAATGTGAAAATACGAACAGATTAACTTGACAAACAGTCAGAGCTCTGTTGAGCCAACAATCCCTTTAAACGTTAACTAGTAATGACTTCATGAACTTCTTCACAAATAAAATTTCAATCATTAGAGAAAAAATTACCAGTAATCATCCCACAGATATAATATTATCCACAGCTACTCTTAGTACCATTGATGTTAAGTTAGACTCTTTTTCTCCAATTGATCTTTCTGAGTTAACTTCAATAATTACTTCCTCCAAACCATCAACGTGTCTTTTAGACCCCATTCCTACAAAACTGCTCAAAGAAGTCCTGCCATTAATTAATTCTTCGATCTTAAATATGATCAACCTATCTCTAATAATCGGCTATGTACCACAGGCCTTCAAGCTGGCTGTAGTTAAACCTTTACTCAAAAAGCATCTCTAGACCCAGCAGTCTTAGCTAATTATAGGCCAATCTCCAACCTTCCTTTCATATCAAAAATCCTTGAAAGAGTAGTTGTCAAACAGCTAACAGCTCATCTGCAGAGGTTTATTTGAAGAGTTTCAGTCAGGTTTCAGAGCTCAGCACAGCACAGAAACAGCTTTAGTGAAGTCAAAGGAGCTTGGAAAGAAAAGCGTCTGGACTTCTTTAAGTTGCTTGAAGACGTTTCACCTCTCATCCGAGAAGCTTCTTCAGTTTAAGGTCAAATGGTGGAGAGTCCCAGATATAAACCTAGTGGGAGTGACCCCCCACAGAGGGACAAAAGGACCCCTGATGATCCTCTAATCGCCTGAGCCAAGGTGTGAAACTGGGTGTGGGTCCCAATCAGCCAGAGTTTCGGGTGTGTTCATTGTGAAACCTGGCCCCACCTTATCATGCGAATTCCTGAGGTCAGATGGCCCAGGATGTGAGTGGGCGTTAAGGCGTCTGGGAAGGGATCTCAAAACTGGATTATAGATGGCAGAGAGTTGGTGTCGTAAACCCCCGCCTCTGTTCAAGGATGGTTGCTCACAGTGGACATAGATGGCTTCTTTCTCTCCTCTTTCAAACCATCTGTCCTCTCTGTCCAAAATGTGAACATTGGCATCCTCGAAAGAGTGTCCTTTATCCTTAAGATGCAGATGGACAGCTGAGTCTTGTCCTGTGGAGGTGGCTCTTCTGTGTTGTGCCATGCGCTTGTGAAGTGGCTGTTTGGTCTCTCCAATGTAGAGGTCTGGGCATTCCTCGCTGCACTGTACAGCATATACCACATTGTTAAGTCTGTGTTTTGGCATTTTGTCTTTCGGGTGAACCAGTTTTTGTCTGAGCGTGTTGCTGGGTCTGAAATACACTGGGATGTCGTGCTTGGAGAAAACTCTCCTGAGTTTTTCTGATACACCGGCTACATAGGGGATGACAATGTTGTTGCGTCTGTCCTTCTTATCCTCCCTCGCTGGTGCCTGGTCTTCTTTTCTGTGCCTCTTTGCTGACTTTAAGAACGCCCATTTAGGATAGCCGCACGTTTTGAGTGCTTCCTTTACATGTGTGTGTTCCTTCTTTTTTCCTTCAGGCTTAGAGGGAACATGTTCTGCCCGGTGGTGTAGGGTCCTAATTACTCCAAGTTTGTGTTCCAAAGGGTGATGGGAGTCAAAGAGGAGGTACTGGTCCGTGTGTGTGGGCTTCTGGTAAACTTCGATGTTGAGGTTGCCGTTCTCTTCAATGTGCACAGCGCAGTCCAGGAAAGGCAAACAGTTGTCCTTTGTGTCTTCCCTGGTGAACTTGATGTTTTTATCCACAGCGTTAATGTGCGCAGTGAAGGATTCCACTTCTTGTGTCTTGATTTTGACCCAGGTGTCGTCCACATATCTGTACCAGTGGCTGGGTACTCTTCCTTTGAAAGAGCCAAGAGCCTTCCTTTCCACTTCCTCCATGTAAAGGTTGGCTACAGTAGGTGTTTTTGTCTGTAAAAGCCTTCGTTGTATTTGAAATATGTAGTGGTGAGGCAGAGGTCTAACAGTGTGCAAATCTGATCGGGTGTGAAGTTGATCCTGTCCTCCAAGGAGCTGTCTTCTTGTAGTCGTTTTCTGACAGTCTCCACGGCCTCCGTGGTGGGTATGCAAGTGAAGAGAGAGACTACATCAAAGGACACCATGGTTTCATCTGGATCCAGGGTAAGTTTCTGGACCTTGTCGGTGAAGTCGGTGGAGTTCTTGATGTGGTGTGGGGTGTTCCCCACAAGAGGAGCAAGGATGGTAGCAAGGTCTCTCCACCATTTGACCTTAGGCTTAAAACTTTCCTTTTTGCTAAAGCATATAGTTAGGGCTGGACCAGGTGACCCTGAATCCTCCCTTAGTTATGCTGCAATAGACATAGGCTGCCGGGGGATTCCCATGATGCATTGAGTGTTTCCTTTCCAGTCACCTTTCTCACTCACTATGTATTAACAGACCTCTCTGCATTGAATCATATCTGTTATTAACCTCTGTCTCTCTTCCACAGCATGTCTTTTATCCTGTTTTCCTTCTTTCCTTTCTTTCCTGCTCTTGACGAAGGCGGTCGCACTTTTCTCCTCCTCTCCCTTAGCTTCCCTGCTTAGCCTCTTGTGTCCTTGTCTAGTCTCGTGTTTTTTGTATTACTTTTCCCTGGAACATTCTCTCACAGTCTGTTCTCTAAAACCTAAAAGAGGAATTATTGATGTGATCAACTGGTCCCTGAATGCTATTGACACCCTTTTCTCAACGAGACGTCTGGGCTTGGGTGAGCCTGAGTGCATGAAGATATCTACCTATTCGGAACCATTATAACAGGGTTCTTGCTGATCGGAGCTGGCTTGGCCCTGACTTATCGAAGAATTGAGGAAGCGGAACCGGCTGTTCAAACCCCTACAAGGCTGCCCGCTGGGATTGAAATGATGGGACGAGGCGTGAGTTTCTCAAAATGGGCTCATTGAGTGCAGCATGGATACGTTCTTGGAGAAGCTTACGGCTGCCGTGAATACTCGGAATAACACCTCTGAGCGCAAACTGGATGACATCTTGGAGAAGCTCACTGCGGTCGTGAGTTCTCAGAATTGGCTCTTTGAGCACAAGAATGACAACATCACGGAGCGTAACTTTGATAACATCATGGAGAAGCTCACGGCTCTCCAACGGGAGATTGAGAGACCAGTGTTGGACTGTTAGAACAGCTTTGAAATTCATATGAGCTGTTCGCACTAAAGTAAAAACCCCCCCTCACCCCTCCAAACGCCTTCGATGCTTATTCCCCTCCGATGCTGACGGTGGATCGTGGAGACCAGCGCATATGCTGCAGGCCCGGATGTACTGTCTACACTGGCTGTCTCTCACCCTTTACCCACCCCCGTTGCTTGTCATGTGATTCTTTGGTGTATTAAGAGTTTTTAAAAGAGAGTTTTTCTTTCCCACTGTCGCCAAAGTGCTTGCTCATAGGGGGTCATATGATTGTTGGGTTTTTCTCTGTATCTGTTATTGTACGATCTACTGTACAATATAAAGCGCCTTGAGGCGACTACTGTTGTGATGCAATTTAAATGCCAATATAACTTACTCAAATTCAGTTTCTGATGGCACAAAATTCTGCTCAAATGACTGTGATTTGGTTTGTGAGACAATCCCACAGCATGCAGTGAATTTTTATTTCTGTGTCCTCAGTTTCCCAGCATGCCCTGGCTGTGGTAGTGGAGGTAAATGAAGGGGAACAATCTGTCCTGCTGCCCTGTCAGTTCTCAGGTATTATACCTGAGTACCCTGCAGTGATTTGGACTCGGAGTGATCTTCATCCCAAATCTGTCCACCTACAGCGAGAAGGAAGAGATGATTTTGGAGGGCAAAACCAGCGTTACAGCGGGCGCACATCAATGAGGCCTGATGCTCTGGACACTGGAGACTTCAGCCTCACTCTGAGGAAACCAACAAAGACTGACAGTGGCAACCACATCTGCTCCCTCAGTGATGGGAGAGAAGAGCTGAGAGTGACAGATATACAGCTGCAGGTCAAAGGTCAACAACAAACCCAGAATGCATACACAGTAAAACCTGACATTCAATAGGCTTAACAGAAGAATTTGAATGGTGATTTGAAATTGTAGGTACTGGTGTGAAAATAGTGTTTTTAGTGCTAGAAATAGTTGAGTCATTTAAAAGTTTCATCCAGTTAATAGATGTGAAAAAGAGTCTCAGGTTGGGATCCATCGCCTTTGGATATGTCCATGTAAGTATCAAAGAGCAATGGAGATGACAGTGGAGGTGGGAATTAATGAAGCTCAAAGACTTTATTACCGTACTTAAGTAGAACTTTTTGATATCTTTACTTTGAGTATTTACTTTCTGATAATTTTTTAATTTAGTTTAGGTATCTTGGGGTCTTGTTCAGTAGTCAGGGGAGGGAGAGATCGACAGACGGATTACTGCTGTGGTTGCAGCAATTTGGATGCTGTGCCTGTCCAACATGATGAAGAGAGAGCTGAGCACAAAAACTGGTCGATTGTCATCGCTACCCTCACCTATGGTCATGAGCTGTGGGTAGTGACCGAAAGAACAAGATTGCAGATACAAGTGGCAGAAATGGGATTCCTCTGAAGGATGAGGAGTTCGTCCAGCCAGGAGAGGCTCAGAGTAGAGCTATTTGGGTTATTCTCTGGACAGAGAAAGAGGACAAGGAGACTGAGTGGTGGAATAGGATAGTTATAGGGATGAGGAAAGTAGACAGGCATGCTGGGAGGGTATGGGTAGAACCAAGAGAGGACTTTTAGTGAGTTTACTGTCAGGCTGAACACAATTGAAGGAGAAAAGTACTTTATCGACTGGCTAGGCAGAGAGCTCAAATGATATACAGTCTGTTTGGGTAATTAAGGACATAGATGGGAATGTACTGATGGGTTGAAAAGATGGAAGCAGTACTTGCTCCATCATGTTCCAGTTACCACCACTATTATACTGCACTGTTTTTTGTAGTTGATAATGTGTTTCTTGTCCTCATAGACGACCAAGAGGAGGTGACAACATGGAAAATGTCAGACTTCATCATTCTACCCTGCAAAACAAATCTTGTGCTGCCTGAGGACACCACAGTGGAGTGGACTCATGCTGACCTAGTGGTTTATGTCTATTCAAAGAGAAGTGACCACCTTAAGAAACAGGATGGCCTTTACAGAGACCGAACGGAGATGAACGAAGACCTGCTGAGAACTGGAGACCTCAGTCTGACCCTGAAACAGCCCACAGATGGAGACAGTGGAGGATACATCTGCACCATCTACAGGGACAAAGACATCCTGAGACAGAAAGTAGTGCTGCAGGTCAAAGGTCAGAGATGTAGATAAAGGTCAGATGTTAATGTTGTAGATTTAGGCAGGGCTGGACTGGGACAAAAAATCGGCCCGGGCATTTTGGCTAGAGACCGGCCCACCAAAAATGTGACGTCATTCAGGGGTAAAACCGCAAAGGATTCTGGGAACTTGTGGCAAGAGGTACTAGCACATGCAGGCTTTCAATTGAACTCAGTTACACAGCGATAAAAAGAAACACAAAGAAGGGCAAGAAGCTGTTGTATTATTAACTGCAATAGCCGGTGTTGTGCCAAAAACTGATTGCTCATATTTAAATTGCTATAAGTAACTTGTTGGGCTATAATATGTGAAACATTTGTCAAATGCATCCCTCATGGATGAGAAACTAACCTTAAGCATAAAATAAAATTTACTATCAGTAACTTCATCGCACCCGCCCAGCAGTATATAAACTCCGTCATGCTAGCTAGTACGCAGTGCCAGTTATTCTAAGCGACTGTAAAAAGTCAGCACAACGAAAACAAACTACAACTAAACTTTGTTTATATCTGACACAGATAGACAGCAGGTCATAACTTCTTACCTGAAGTTCAGTTGCTCTGCCACTATGAGCGGTGTTGTGCCAAAAAGTGATTTCCGGTATTTGCCAAAAACTTTATATAACCTTTATTTATGCAGTTAAAAAAATCTCATTAACATTAAAAATGTCATTTGTAAGAGTAAGTTGGCCAAGAGCACAGCAGAAATGGCAGCAAATATTACAATAGTTCTGTAAAAATATTTTAAGTGAGGATAAAGGACCGGGTTGGTTATAATGTAAGTACAATAACACAGACCTGTAAAGATAGTTGAAAAAACAGATAATTTTTTAATTCTATATATAATCCCTTTGTAAACGCTGTTCACCGAAGTCTATTTACCAACATTCATAAAGATATTACACATAAAAAAAATACACAGAAACATTGGAAATCAGTTTTTGGCAGGCAATCACTTTTTGGCACAACACCGGCGGCCGCCTCAGTCTCTCCTCCTCTTGCCTCCCCTTTCCCTTATCCACCTGCTGGCCTCCACCACTTGCTGATGTTGCTAAATCTGTGCCATAGCTACCGCCAAACAATTCAGTTATTTTTACACATTTGGCAGCGTCTGCCTGAAGGGCTTGTTTCTTTTTGGCCCTAATTTTTTCTGCACCTCCTTTCCTTTTTTTGTTCTCCATTTTCTTAAGTTCGTCTATAAGATTGATAAATAAGGGGGAGGGTGCATCCGACCTCATCGGCTGTAATTGGTCCAGCCCAGAGTTGATCATGACCAATTGGCCACCTTTCATTATTTATACCCTTCCAAAAAAAAAAAAATCGATCGGCCCATAAAAACAAAAAATCACCAGCGGCCCACCGGGCAAATGCCCGGTATGCCCGATGGCCAGTCCAGCTATGGATTTAGGTCAGAGTTCAGCGTTTATGTTGTTATATTTTATATTTTTCCACAGAACCATTTCCATCCTGGGCCACAGTTCTCCTGGTTCTCTTGGGCCTCCTGGTTCTTCTTGTGGTTTCTGGAGGTCTCACATATTATTTCCGACACTGTTTCATGTCAGGTGAGTGTCTCCTACTACACTACCCATAATGCCGATGGTCAGCAGGTGTCCTCTGGTGGCTCCTTGACTGTGGCTCACACAAACTTGTTCCAGAAGCTGAAAGAGTTGAGAGTTACAAACAGCTGATACAGAGAGCTGAAGAGAAACTTCCAGGTATTTTCCAGAAGTCAGAAAACCTCCTTCAGACTCAGTCATTGATCAGTGAAACAGCTCCACAACATGACTTTACTAAACAGTGTGTGTGCTTCACTGCATTGATCTGACACAGAGGCTGCATGTGGACAAGCTGTTCTTCTTCTGTGGTGGTAAACAGCAGCTGACATGGAAACATGTGCTGACAGTAAATGTTGCAGCAGCTTCAGTAAATGTTCCTCCTTGAGTTGTGCTCAGTCATGTGGTGGAGAGCTTCAGATGTTCAGACACATGAGATCTTCATGGTTTCTGTGCTGATGTGTGTGAGACATGGCCGACTGTGGAGGCTCAGTCTGTCTGTGCTTCTTCATCCAACATGTCTGCAGCACTTTACAGGATGCTGCAGACTAGTTACCAAAGAACGAGTCAGGAACACATCAGGAACAAACTGAGACACAATCTGACTGAGACTAGAAGACAAGGAGGGACAGGGAGGTCATGTGACCATCACAGCTGCTGCTGACGTCATCATGTTGTCCTTTGTTGTCCTCAAAGGTTACAAGGTCGAGGTGGATTCAGGGGTGGAGTCTGTCATGCTGCCCTGTAAAACCACAGTTCACCTGCCTGCAGATGGTAAAGTGGAGTGGACAGATAAAAATGGAAAGGTCCACGTGTATGAGAACGGCTCTGACAAACCTGAATACCAGCACCCAGATTTTAAAGCCAGAACCAAGATGAGGAAAAATCTGCTGATGCTTGGAGACTTCAGTCTGACCCTTAAATACCCGACAATCACAAACACCTACATCTGCACCATCTACAGCAGGGAGGGAAACATCCTGATGAAGAAACACGTGAAGCTGACTGTCAAAGGTTAGTGCTGTAGATACACGTCAAAGATCAGAAGTCAGTAAATGGTAAACAGACTGGTCCTTATAAAGTCCTTTTCAAAATAACTAGAAGATGATTTCTAGCAGAAGTATGAAAATCTCCACATCCTTTCTCCATGTTATCATCCAAAGCTGTGTGAAGTTTCAGAGCTCTGCAGCTAACAGAGACTTTCAGTTTGTAACATCGTCTTCAGAAGAAAAAGATTAAGAAAAAAACAAAACGCATAAAACCGAACATTTCCAATAAAGGAAACAAAAAGGTGGAATAAACTGATGTCTTAGTCAGTTCGTTAAATCTTTTGGATTTTCAGACAACAACATTCTTGTAGGTTATTTACCA
Organism: Maylandia zebra; assembly: GCF_041146795.1. Lineage (NCBI taxonomy): Eukaryota > Metazoa > Chordata > Actinopteri > Cichliformes > Cichlidae > Maylandia > Maylandia zebra. The sequence goes on along the minus strand of NW_027490031.1, from coordinate 347,328 downwards.
TATTTGATCAGTACCTCTCCAAAGTGGTGAAGAGAGAGTTGAGTGAAGCTCTCAAATTATGAAACAAGTTGTTCCCAGGCTGGAGGAGGTGGCCAGGGTGAGGGTGGTCTGGGCTTCTCTGCTTAGGCTGCTGCCCCCATGACCTCACCCCAAATAAGCTGAAGAAGATGAATGGATGAAAAGATGTGATCATTCTGTATATTTCAGATAAAACAAAGTTAAATGGTAAATATTATTTCATTTCACATTTTCATGTAAGACACGGTATGCCTCAGCTGTTTCAGGTAGATCCAATGATGTGTCTAACTTTCTGATAACTTTCACTTTCCATCCTGATGATGAAGGCTGACAGAGAATGACGTCCCTCTGGAAACAAGTTCAGAGTTTCCTGCAGTGAACATCCTGACTTTCTTTTTTAAAGACACCAAATAGTGATGTTACCTCGAGGCTTTGAACTACACTTTATTTATTGTTGTGAAACTGTGGGCGGAGTTTGCTTCAGTTGAAATCACTGATTATGTTTGAAAAGCTTCAGTGCTTCAGGTGGAGCTTTGAAACGTTGGCGTAAAACTCGATGTATTAAAGGTGACTGAAATATAGTTTATCATTTTGAACCATGTGTGTAGTGATTCAGTTTTTGAGCCAGTGCCTCATTTTGTCACTAATATCAAATAAAGGTTTGACTCTGGACACATCAGCTCTGCAGCTCTGCTGCTGATTGGGCAGATAAACACAACACAGTAGAGTAATGGGACATATTTCAAACTCCAAACAAACATCACAAAAAAATATTTCACTTCATCCGGTCAAAGAAAATGTACACACTGCTGCTGCTGATGTCTGTACAGCTCATGTTGTGCTTTGTTGTCCACTCAGTCCCCCAGGAGGAGGTGGATTCAGGGGAGGAGTTTGTCCAGCTGCCTTTCAAAACCTCTTCAAAAGTTCCCCTACTTGACATAGCAACCATTGAGTGGACAAACACATACAACATGAAGGTCCACGTGTATCACGTGTATGAGAACGGCTCTCACAAACAGCACAAGATTTACAGAGACCGAACGAAGATGAATGAAGACCCGCTGAAAACTGGAGACCTCAGTCTGACCCTGAAATACCCCACAGATGGAGACACGGGTATCTACACCAGTGTCGTCTACGGCAGCGAGAGAAACATCCTGCTGAAGAAAAAGGTGGAGCTGAGAGTCAAAGGTCAGTTCTGTAGACAAAGGTCAGAGTTCAGAAAATGATTAAAAAACGAAAATAAATAAAAACAAAAGTGAGCTGACAGATGCCAGCCAACTAATCAAAACTCAAAAGAAAAGAAACCACAGTGGTTTCTACAAGTCAAACTAGCTAAATAAATGAACACGCTGGTGACCATACACAGAATGCTAATCATGCTAAACATGGTGCAATGTGTTCAGCAACAAAACAAGAGAGAAGCCTTCAAGTGAAAGTGTTGTGTACTATTTTTTTTTTTAAATTGGACAATCTTACGCCTCAACTTACTTTTGGAATTTGCTGGGATCTCATAAGCACAACATGAAAAAACACAGCATCCAAAATGCTAGCTGGTACTGCTTATATCATTCATCATATAAAGCAGGGTGTCATGAACATTATGTGCAGGCTGGAATTGGACCAAAACGCAAACTCACCGAAGGGAAGCTTAAACTCAAAATGCAGCTTTATTTTCTGAACGGAGGAAAATGCGATACAAAACAAAACTAGACTGGGAAATTCTAATGAAACTGACTCGCAAAGAAACACGGAGGGGTACACGGCCATGAGGGAGGACGCGACACGGAAGGAGACGCTGACTAGTGATGCGCGAATCATGAACGAATCGTTCAATACTCGAGAATCACTTTACTGACTCATGAATCGTGATTCACAAGCCCAACTGACTCACTGACTCATCCCTGTTGCTGTTAGCAGCAATGTATCTAGCTTATAATTAAAATTGTGGAGAAAAACACAACATCCAGTATCGTAACAAAAACATTTCTGCTCTGAACTGGAAGAAAAAGCCCTGAGTAGAAGCTCACATCAAGAAAATAGCTCCTCGGTTCACAGTAGCATCGCTCTGCTAACATGCTAAGAGCACATTTGAGCTACTCACCCCCTCCCTCCTGTGCTGAATCATTTTTTTCTTTTTTTTCTCTTTTTTTTCTGTCCCATTTGGCTCTTTTGCCATCAGAATTATTGTCTAAAGGCAAAGAAAGATGCCCAACAGATTTACTTTACCAAATTGACCATCCCAGCCTTGCCGTAATGGTCTATTTGATTCACCTTTTATTGTTTATTTTATTTTCACCTGCTGAATACGGGACAGACTTAACTGGGGGAAAGAAGGGGAGAAAGAAAGAGGGAAAGAGAAACAGCTGAGAAGAGGGACGGGGGAGAAGGGCAAAAAACAAAAACCAACAGAATGAGCAGGAAAAAACAAAATGCATCTATCGATCACCTGGATCACCTGCTGAGAAAGAAAAAAGAAAACAAGCAGAAGAGAACAAGAGTAATAGAATAAACAACATCACAATGATATATGGGAATATGACAGTAAATACTAAATATTAAACATTATTGTGCAGCACATAAGATCAACAGAACACAGTGTGCTTTGAGGTAGGAGCCAAAAAGGGTGTAGTTTGTGGGTGTGATCACCCGTGTGTACACCTGTGAGCATGGACGTGCTTGTTTTTAAAAGGTTCCTTCATGTAATGATCTGCTAGAGGGTGTGGGGGGGCCACAGCCCCGTCCTCCAGGGCATGAAGCAGGTATGGAGGAGATCAAAACTCCAGACATCCAGAGGCCCCCAGAACACAAGAGACCAAGGAAGACCAACAGAGGGGCAGCCGCGCCACTGTCCCAGAAAGAGCTGAGGAGAGTCCCAGATGAGGGCTCACTCAGCAGCCGCGGAGCAGAAGCCAGGGGGAGTTGCAGTGACGCGCCCGTGAGCTCCGCCGGCAGCCAGCCGTGCCTGAGTGACCGAGCCCCAGGCCGAGAGGCCGGGGGCACCCCACCTCCGAAGTGGCCCGAGCGAGCCCCAGGCTCCAGGCCCCGACAAGCGGCCGCCAAGGAGTGAGCCGGTGTGTACCTGGACGCCCACCCCCAGACACAAAGAACCACCAACGCACCGATGTCTGAGGGAGTCCGCCACTGGCAGGGGAAGTGGTGGTGGGTGGAGAAAGGCCTCCAAACCTTGGAGGGCCTGAGATGTCCCCAGAGAGGTGGCGCCTGACACCCAACCTGACATATAGACACAGACATACAGGCACACACAGATACAAACATCCATTCCCACCCTCATGCTCTCATATGCACTTACTCCACACTCAACCAACGTGGAGACAGACATAAAGAGACGTTGTACACACGATCACACTCCCCAAGCGTACAAACCGGGTCTAGGTACCCTTGCCCCTGGAGGGGGAAACTGCACCCAGACCCAGGTGGTGTTACCCTTTTCCCTGCGGTGGGGAGAGGCAGACCGCCCCGACTCCTCAGCAGCAGGGAGGCCCCACCCTCCAGACCGCAGTCGGACGGCCAACTCCTCCTCCTAGCCCCCCCGCTCCAGCAGGCCGCAGAGAACGGGGGTGAGAGAAGACTCCAAACCTCCAAACTAAGTAATTAATTACTTAGTTACTTTTTAAAAACACGATTTACAACCTGAATAGGTGATAAAGCGATTGCTCTTTCAGCCCAATTCTACTTTTTCTGCATAATTCATCATACAAAATGTAATCAAATGGAAAAGTCTCTTTTTAAAACTTGTTTTATTAATCTTCTAACTTCATGCATCAAGCAAAAGTTTAATTGTATGCAACATTCACTGACTGGAATAAATTAGTTTAACATTTAAACTTATTTTCTACACATTCCAGCACATAAAATAAAATTTTTTTTGTGTTTACACTCAGTCTTTCAAATAGATGCAAGTAAAACACAGCAGAAAATAAATAAAGTCAAAGACTAGCGGTCCTGTTGCTCTGGTTTCACCTGTGTGACGGAGCAAAGGTTATTTTATTTCCACAGTGTTTTTAAAGGAGGGAAACCTTCCTCCAAACGGACAGAGCAGTGGAGCTGCCAAGGGAAAGCACATGAATTAAAAGCTGTAAGGCTAACATATAATTTATTATCTTTAAACAGTTATAAATGTAAAATTGAATTGAATTGAATACTTTATTGGCCAAACAGGTTGCCCCGCAGAGGAATAGGACCCCCCCCCCCCCCCCCCGACTTACACACAAAACAAAGACATCACATGGGAATACAGTCGGAGATCGGCAGCGTTACACAGAAAACACTGAAAAATTACACAACAATGGGAAAAGTACAAGAGGAAAAAAAAGAGACCTCTTCTCACGCTGGGCACCTATGGGAGGACAGCATGAGAACAGGAAACAAAAAAACTCCTCTGCACAGAGAGCACATTAATGTCCACATCACAACATTAGAGCACGTGACAAGCCACAGGGGTTGGATAGGGGGGTGGGGGGTAATCCGAAGGAACACAGCAGTCGTCCTGCACAGCGCTACCATTCCAGCGCGGCACGCAGACCCGCCGTCCTCCCCCGCAGGAAACAAGCATCGAAGGCGTTTGGAAAGGGAGGGGGGTGAGTGCGTGCTTATCAGTGTAAGTGTATGTGTGTGCATGTCCAGAGTCCAGCTGAGACAGTGTCCTTCGGCCTATCAGGCTAAGTAAACAGTCTACCAGCCAACCCAGGTGGCCTCGGGACGGGAAGAACAGTCATCACACAGTCGTTATCAGGGAGTTGTTTTGGTCGGCTCCAGCCTGAGCAGCTGGCGCCGTGGTGTCCAAATGTTGAATATTGTTGATTTCTCCTTTATGCGAGCAGCTCCGAATTTAGCACTCTGACGCTGGTCTCTCGATCTCACGTTGGAGCGCTGCGAGCCTCCTCATGATGGTATCAAACTTCTGGTCCGTGGTGTTGTCATTCTTGTGATTCTGAGACCTCACAACTGCAGTGAGCCGTTCTGCGATGTGATCCAACTTTCGCTCAAGGGTGTCATTGTGAGCAGGCCCCTCTCTGATGTATCCCATCATACGCTCAGTGGTGTTAGTTTGAGTCTTCACGGCAGCTGTAAGCGTCTCCAAGGTGTTAACCATGCTGCATTCGTTGTGAGAGGTCGCGCCTCGTCCCATCGCTTCAATTCCAGCGGTCAGCCTTGGGGGGGTTGGAACAGCCGGTTCCGCTCTCTTATTTCTTCGATAAGTCAGGGCCAAGCCAACTCCGATCAGCAAGAACCCTGTTATCATGGTTCCGAATAGGTAGATATCTTCAGCGTCCTCGATCCACCGTCCCGCCAGGCACACGATCCTCTGCCACCCGTCCATCGTGTATCCAGCAGGGAGAGTCCCTCCAGGGCACTTGGGCTCTCCCGAGCCCCGACTTCTCGTTGAGAAAAGGGTGACAATAGCATTCAGAGACCAGTTGATCAAATCCATAATTCTCTTTTAGGTTTTAGAGAACGACGGTGAGAGACTGTTCGAGGGAAAAGTATTAAAACAACCCTGGCCAGGGGACAACACAATAAAAATCAATAAAACACAACATTAAAAGTCCAGTGGCGTCCGCCACGGTATAAAAGTCACTAAGAATTAAAAATCCAGTGAAGCGGTGCAGAAGGGAAACCTGTCAGCGTCCTCGCCTTCCTCTCCGTGTTCTGCGCCACGGTGCGCTAAAGAAAGGGAGGCAGCGGCAGTCACTACTCTTTTAAGGAGCTATAATTCATTAAAGGGGACAAGTCAAAAGACTTACACACAGAGGTCAGTGGGCAGAGCTCTCATCTCTGCCCACCGTTTCTTTGTAACCGCCAATCGGCACCGCCACCTCTAATTTCCCGCAGACGCGTAATCTGGCCTCCTGTTGCTGCAGCAGTCGAACCGCTCGCTCCGCGTCCCTGGTTGCTGGCACTGTATCTTCCTCCCTCCTCAATGCCAAGCTCCACCAGTGTTATGTGTCACTGAGCACTCTCTGTAAATTACCACTCCCTCCTTTCCTCTCAGGTGTGTCCAATTAGTAAAACGGGAAAAGGGCGGAGTCTCTCCAGAACAGATTGACGGTATAACCAAAACATGCAATATAAAAAATAAATAAGCACACTTCACATTAAAACACAGCAAAGCAAAACAACATCCGTCCTTCCCTGGATGACACCTGTAAAGCAGGAGTGGGGTAGGTGGAGGTTTGCCCTGGTTTAGGGTTGTTTTTTTTTCGCTGTAAAAAGAAGTTTTCCTCCCGCGCACGACAGACGCTAATGTTTTTGTCACTTTTTATGGAATCAAACTCAAAGTAAGGTCAGTACTTCCACGCTTTAAACGCTGCACGCTCATACTCTCTCCCACAATCGATATGTGATCCATTGTTGATCTGCACACAGCTGTTGTCACGAACGTCGCACTCGCTTACGTCACTGTCATGAGACATTCTCGCAAAAATATCACGGTTTTAGTAACGCAGTAACACAGCGTTGCTACGGGAAAGTAACAGTAGTCTAATTACTGCTTTTGCAATAGTAATCCCTTACTTTACTCGTTACTTGAAAAAAGTAATCAGATTACAAGTTACAAGTAACGCGTTACTGCCCATCTCTGGTCTCCACAAGCTTAAAGAGCTGCTTTCATTTGCTAGATCTCTGTCCTGTTTCCTCCTGTTCTGATCTGCTTCTGTCCTTCAGCCTTATCTGCTGCTTCTGTCTATAAAGGTAATGTTGTTTGTTGTCCTCTCAGACTGTCTGGTGGAGGTGAAGGAGGGGGCGGAGTCTGTCGAGCTGCCCTTCAAAACCACAGGAAACCTGCCTGAAGATGCCACAGTAGAGTGGGAATACTGTGAACCTGAATACAGAATGCTCCATGTGTATGAGAAAAGATCTGACCAGCCTGGCAAACAGGATGAGGTTTACAGAGGCCGAACGTCAATGAATGAAGACCCTCTAAAAACTGGAGACCTCAGTCTGACACTGAAAGACCCCACAGAGAGAGACAGTGGGAGATACAGATGTGAAGTCAAGTCTGGCTGTAAACTTCTCAGAAGGAAAATGCTGTTTCTAAAAGGTTAGTGTGTGTGTGTGTGTGTGTGTGTGTGTGTGTGTGTGTGTGTGTGTGTGTGTGTGTGTGTGTGTGTGCGTGTGTGTGTGTGTGTGCGTGTGTGCGTGTGTGTGTGTGTGTGTGTGCGTGTGTGTGTGTGTGTGTGCGTGTGTGTGTGTGTGTCTCTGACTGTGTTGTGTCTCCTCTGCAGGGAGAGTTCAGGTCCAGGATCAAACAGGGGACATCAGGAACAAAAGCAGCTCCATTGATCTGACTCCTCTGATGGCTGATCAATCAGTTTGATCTGTGCGTTTGGTTAAGTTATAGTGGAGAGTGTTGATCAATCATCATCTGGATGATGAAGAAGAGTATCAAGTTTACAGCTGATCTGCATGCTGGAAGTATTTGGAAGAAAAACCTGGCTGACTGTTTATCAATTTAAAAAAATAGATTTATTTCACTGTTTCATTGATTATTTATTGGTTTATTATAATAATAATTATATATATATATATATATATATATATATACATATATATATACTAGGGGTGCAACGATACACAAAATTCACGGTTCGGTTCGATACTTTGGTGTCACGGTTCGATATTTTTTCGATACAAAAAAAATGTTCATGCCTTTTTAATTTGTCATTTATTAAAATTATAAATATATATTTTAACTCAAAAGTACAGTTTTTAAATTTAACCCTAACCCTTGTGCGCGTTTTTTATTTTGACAGCGAATGCGCACCTGCGGACCACTTATGTGCAGCCCTGGTTATTTAGCTCATCATATTGCAGCCACAGAAATTCTTTTGTCCATGAAACCATTAAGCTGCACTTTCTTTTTGCCTTATAGTCTGATTTGTCATAACTTCTCCGTTTTGTGGTAAGCTTTTCTTTGGCTGTCACTTCTTCACCCTGACCTGTCTTATTTGGCTCAGCAGAACTAAAATATACATCCTGCTGCTTTTACACACTCACTCACATAAGCTCAACGATTCTCTGCGCGATCAACCTCTCACATGTTTAAGCTTGCTGCGGGAGATTTCACTTGTCATGTTTGCATAGTAAGCTAACGATTAATAAGACGATGTCAGAGGAATTGGTGCACAAATTATCATCACTCACAGATCAGTGCTGTCGCTCTCTATACACAGTTCGCACGATTGCAAAGTGAAAGCAAAAAAACAAGCGCAAATTCAAACGCGACTTCAATATGTCACATATTGACAGTGGCTCACCGATGCCAATGACATAATTACCCAGCTACATTTCTGAAAGAATGCAAAAGCATTGACATATATTTTTCCTTCCTACGATAGCCAGACGGGCAGGGAAGAGATAGATTTTGGTAGCCCGACTGAAAAAATCGCTAGCTCCAGGACGTCAGGCTAGCGATATTGCGAGCCCTGTATCTGATTGAGGAATCACTCATCTTTGGAAAAGAGAGTTTATTACAGAGAAATGTCTCTTTCCAAAATAAAAGCTATACTATCCGCTTCTTCCGGGCTATATTCTCAGCAGCATAAGGAGAATCATGTGCTAACAGCTGTCTAAATGACTCGGCTAAAGTTAGTAGCATGCTTGTTGTTTTTGTCTTTGCACTAGGACGATGTCGGCGTAAATGTGCAGTCATATTCGTTGTGTTCCCACTAGTGCTTTCAGGTTAATCTCGTTGAAATGACCTTAACGCCACAACACGGCAAATCTCCGTTAACGAGCTACCGCCGATTGCTCCGTGCATGGGGCTAGACGGCCAACACGTTAACGAGCTAACTGCGCTAACACACTAGTTCCCACCCATGTAATTGAGCATTGCATGGCACATCCAACATACTGTTTTACTTTAGTCCATGACTCGCTTACCTTCAGGGTCATACGTCACATGAAAACCAAAATAATTCCAAACGCCAGATCTGAATGAGGGTGGGGGAGGTGCCCTGCGCACTTCCTTCTGACAATGCTGTCTGTGTTGAGCGCTCAGTGGATCTGCGCTCGACAGTGCAGCCTAGGCGGAGTAGTCGAACGCAGATTCACTGAGCGCTCAACACAGACAGCATCGTCAGAAGGAAAGTTGATAAAATAAATTACATTTTTTTTTAAAATTACAAATGTTGTATTGTTCGATACATATGCTTACCAAACCGAAAGCACTGTATCAAACGGTTCAATATCGATACGAATATTGTTGCACCCCTAATATATATATATATATATATATATATCGTCTCTTGCCCACCGATGCCTTCTTGTTCCAGTAGCCCACTTTTTGTCAGGGTGCCCTGGTTCCTCAACACCTGACGCGGACCTTGTTGATCCGGGCGACGTCCGAGCCGGCATGCCTTCATATTTATCTGTCTCGCTCATGTCTGCAGTAGGCTTGCTTAGCATAGGGGGTCTAGCCTTAGGACCCTTACTGGATACAGACGCCCCAGGCAGGAATCGAATTTGCGAACCTCTGTTCCAAAGGCGTGTAGTCTAACCACTACGCTATCCAGCTGCAGTGAGATCATTAACAACACTGGCTACGGATACCGACTACGGAACGGAGCAGTTGTCAGCCACCTCCTGTACATGGATGACATCAAGCTGTATGCCAAGAGTGAACGAGACATCGATTCACTGATCCACACTACCAGGCTATACAGCAATGACATTGGAATGTCGTTCGGACTGGAGAAGTGTAGTCGGATGGTAACAAAGAGAGGGAAGGTAGTCAGAACTGAGGGGATTGAACTACCAGAAGGCAACATTGCAGACATAGAGGACAGTTACAAGTACCTGGGGATCCCGCAGGCGAATGGGAACCATGAAGAGGCCGCTAGAAAAGCTGCAACCACCAAGTACCTGCAGAGGGTCAGGCAAGTCCTGAGGAGTCAGCTGAATGGTAAGAACAAGATCCGGGCCATCAACACGTACGCCCTGCCCGTGATCAGGTACCCAGCTGGGGTAATAGGCTGGCCAAAGGAGGAGATAGAAGCCACTGACATAAAGACAAGAAAGCTCCTTACCATGCATGGAGGGTTTCACCCCAAGTCCAGCACCCTGAGGCTGTACGCTAAGCGGAAGGAAGGGGGCCGGGGACTGGTGAGTGTCAGCACCACAGTCCAGGATGAGACAACGAACATCCAAGAATACATTGATGGCCCCAACTGACCGAGTGCTCAGTGAATACCTCAGGCAGCAGAAACCCAAGAAAGAGGAGGGAGACGAGGAACCATCATGGAAGGACAGGCCCCTGCACGGTATGTACCACCGGCAGATAGAGGAGGTGGCTGATATCCAGAAATCCTACCAGTGGCTGGACAAAGATGGACTGAAAGACAGCACAGAGGCACTAATCATGGCAGCACAAGAACAAGCTCTGAGAATTCCCAAGCTAGGCGAGTGGCTCCAGCAGATCCCGGGAACAACATCGGAGATCTCTGTCCAGAAGAGCGCAGTCCTGGGAACAGCTAAGATACTGCGCAGGACCCTCAAGCCCCCAGGCCTCTGGTAGAGGACCCGAGCTTGAAGGATAAACCGCCCGCAGGGGCGTGCTGGGTGTTTATATATATATATATATATATATATATATATATATATATAGTGATTACACAACAACTTTACATTTTCAGAGGTCTTTATTTTTCATCACACAGAAAACTGTCCCACTGGTATTTCTCCAAAAATAGTCTAGTCTAATATTATGTTTACATTAACTAGATAATTATTTAATGTTGTACATATTTTTTTTAATTTAGGTATTTTTGGTATACAATATAACTGGAGAAAACTTTTTGGGAACTTTTGGGGCGTAAAAATAAATATAGGGAATGAATTCACTGCACAGGCATATTACATATATCCTAACCTATTAGGCCTTTCTGTAATATGCCTGGCAGTATCCAGCCTTCCTCCTTTCTGTCTGTCAGTCAGGAGGAGGAAGAGGATGATGATGATGATGATGATGATGACGAAGAGCTACTTGAATTCCCCCTTTGATTCGTGACCTCAGTTTACTTTTAAATACAGGCCTCATCTAACAAACTCCTAATCACATAAATACAGTTTACATAATGTCTCCAATCTCAAAGTAAACCCATTATAGACCACGTCTTACTTTACAGTTAACACTCTGTTTTCTATTATTTATTACATCTAAAAATGTTCTAGTCCTGTTCAGCTGTAGACGTCAGCACAGGTAAACTGTAACTCAGAATGATTTTTATCAAAAAAATGTTTAAAGGAAGGATTTTTGATTGGATGAACAGGATAACTGGTGGAAAAAGAAGAAAGGGGTGGGATTAAATTAGCTCAATTATTTATTAGGATTAGGATATTAGATTTAAATTTTTCTGTTATTATTATTAATATTATTCTATTATTATTCTGTTCTCCTTATGCTGCTTTGGTTTATGTGTGTGTGTTTTTTAGTTGTTATTATTTTAACATGTTCAAAATAAAAGCACACAAACAAACATTAGCAAGCTAGAAGTTTTAGGATATGTTTGATTACTAATATGTTTCTGGGTTTGTTTGAGTCTAAGAACAAAGGCTTCTCCTAAACCTGCACACCTTTGAGCTGACTCATCTCTCTGCTGTGTAAAGAATAAACATGTCTTTGTGTACTGTATGACATCCACATATGAAACACTCGTCCATATTCTGATCCTCAGAAACATTTAGCCTTCATAAACCCACAGCTGATGTGAGACGTGGCTGCAGCAAAGGAAGATGACTGATTCTGAACTATCTCCAAGTTTAAGAACAAATGTGCTGATAACAAGTGCTGTAAATGTTTTGGTTACGATGGTTTTAGTGTAAATGATCACAGAGACGGCCTCCATTTATAAAATCAATAAATCAGTCTGGACTCTGTCTCTTGTTTTGCTTTTAGACAAGCTTCAGTAAATTTAACAGAAAATAGATTAATTCTGCAATCCTTCAGTTAGTGAGAGAGCCGGTGTTAGTGAGATTTCTTGCTAGCTACAGACACATTACATCAGCGTGTCCTCAGGCTTGTTTTCTTTGTGAGTATGATTTAGCTTTCGAAGAGGTCAAACAACAGTACAGACATCATGGCAGCAGCCTGCAAGCATTTAACTGAGATGGACTGTAACCCTGGTACACTTACAGATGAGCTCTGTGCTATAGTCACAACTAGTGTTCTGAGTTTGCTGTGTAATAAAATATCACCTGCTGACTGATTACAAGGAGATAAAATATCAACATATGGAGCGTTTCCTTCACAAGGATCAGCTAGATTATTACACACAGAGGCCTCTGAGGGTCCCTCGTCTTTTTTCTTGGATCCTCCCTGTCTTACCCACACAGGCCACTTGAGGCACCATATCACAGCCCAGGATACATCACACACATGCGTCCTTACGCTTAGTTAACAACAATAAAAGGGCCTGTGTTTCAAACTGAGACAGAAAAGGAGAAGAAGTTTGAAGATGGGAAGCAAGAACAGGAACTGAGTGAAGATGTAAGTTCATAGAGCCTTATTGAATTTTTTACTTTGATCATTTTCAGAAACAATGAAATGTGTTTATATTTGTAGTAAAGAGACATAAGTCCACTTCATCACTAACTTAAAGTGAAGCCAGTGAGTTTGTGTGTAAAGAAAACACTGCTTTAAAGAAAACTTTGAAGTTTAATCTGATGTTTGAATTGGACAAACAGGTATCATCTAATGTTACACTGTAAAAAATGTGAACACCTTTTACTGTCTAACTGTGAAATCGGTGAGATGTTGTTTCCAGTGTCAGAAGTACCCTCATGTCCTATTGTTCCTGAGTTGTGGTTCACACATGGATACTTGTTCTGGAAGTGAAAGTAAACTTTTCTTTGTGCGTCAGCAGTTTCTGTTCTGGCTGACAGTGAGTTTAGGTTGTGTTTCATTGTGTTTGCTGAAGATTTAACAGAAACACCAGGCGGAAGATGTTTCTGCTATTTCTGCTCCTCATGAACGGTAATGTTATTATCACAGGTGTTATATTTGAATCATTTACTGTATTTATTCATGTGAAATGCTGTTACTGTCAATGATGCAGTGATTGTCATCATTATTTATAATCTAGTCACAGCTGTGGTCAGAACAGGCATGGGTATGGTGGTAACTTGGAGGGTTTGATGATTTATTTGACCTGTTTGTTTTTAAGGTGGATTGATTGTACAGCATCCACCTTTACTGAGTTTAAAATTCGGTGCACAAGCTTTAATATATTTTGGATGTTCTTTAATCTACACAGGGCCAAACATGTACATACATTACATGTAAATTCAATGACGTAACTTAACAGTTACAAAATTTGTATCCATGTGAGAATTTTGCACCATTTCTAAACTAAATACAGAACAAGGAGGAATAAGGAAAGAGCACCACGGGCTGTTAATAATGACGGTCTTCGATGCTGTAGATTGTACTATGAACCCCAGTACAGGAAAGTCTGGAACGGCTCTCTGCTTATAGGTCGAAGTCTCTGATCCCACGAGTATTACTGCCAGTAGGGAAACAGAGCTCGGGTGGAGCAGGGCAGGAGACTCACCCAGTTCTGATTGCTGTCCGAATGTGGATCCTGCTTTCACTAAAGCTGTGCTTGCCAGGGTGGCCTTGCAGCCAAGCACCTTCAGTCACATCCATCATCAGCTGCTCTAAATCTGTGAATTTGATAACTGACCAGGTTATAGTTTAGTCACCTGTAAAATAGGCCCCAAGGATCTGTTAGGTTTTAAGGCCAGAGGTTTTACCAGTCTGTCAAATCACCTAAATTATTCTTATCTAATGAACCTACTAATGGTGATTTCTAATGCTGACCTGGAGAGGAGAGAGGATGAGGAGCACATTGAAGTCTGGAGATGTACTAATCTCTGATCTGTGTGGATATAATCCCACAGGAAGGGAACCAAATCCTTGGAGGTTAAAATCCAACACGGTAAAAATGAGCAGAGAAAAGCCAAAATGATAAATCCAACATGTAAAATCCACAGTGTTCAGCTGTGGCTGATCCTCTAGTGAACTTTCAGGGTCGGATCTCCTGACGATGTCCTCCACTCATCACAGGGAACTAGAAGAAGAAACCTGAATGTTCCCAGGAGCCATCATCAGGAGCCAACATATGTTATACTTTATTATTACTAAGACGACTAAACCATCTATGATAAGTGCCTTGTTGTTGATTTGAGGATGGTTGAACCCACAGCATGCAGTTAATTTGTGCTCTTTTGTTTTGTGTCCTCAGTTTCCCAGCATGCTCTGGCTGTGGAGGTAGAAGGAAATACAGAGGCAGAGTCTGTCCAGCTGCCCTGTCAGCACTCAGGTTTCATACCTGACGACAATCCCACAGTGACTTGGACCCGCAATGATCTCGATCCCACAACCGTCCACGTACGACGAAAAGAAGGAGATGATCTTAAAGGACAAAACCGGAGTTACAGCAGGCGCACGTCGATGAGGCCTGATGCTCTGGACTCTTTAGACTTCAGCCTCACTCTGAGAAAACCACAACTGACCGACAGCGGCAAATATAGCTGCACCCTCAGTGATGGGAGGAAAGAACGGACACTGACAGATGTACAGCTGCAGGTCAAAGGTCAGCCACAAACCTCAACACCTATGATACCAGGTCAAAGGTCAATACTCTTCAGAGGTCTATGTCTGTTTATCCTCTTATACTACAGTACCCATGATGCAGTTCATGAGTCGTTCTGTGTCACTCACCCAAACTTTAGCAAACTGGAAGAGCTGAACACAAACCTCCCACCAAAACATGGAAATCTGAATCCCGCCTTTGATCACATTCACTGGTCAGACCAATGGTTCAAATGTAAGAATAACTGCATTAGAAGCTACATTTATTTCATCTGCAAGGAGATTATCTTCTGTTTTCTTTCATTCCTGCAGTCTTGTTGGTTCTTTTTCAGGGAAATTCAAAATGTGCTGCATGCTGAGAAGCAATTGTGAATGATACCAGAGTGTGAGATCAAGTAATTCTGACTAAGTGTCTAATTCACATGCCAGAAAACACAGAGTGAAGCACACGTGGAGGTGGTGCCCTCAAAGCTCAGTGAAGTCTCTAGAGTCCCCTCTGATGAAGTCAATAATCATCAAAGGCATACACAGAAGCAAACTACTGCTTTTTGAACTAGACCACAGCTCAGCCACTGGCCATCGCAAAACTATATACATTCATTTTTACTGTGCAGGAACTGAATATCACACAGTCCATCAGCGATCTTCAGTTCTTTGATTTCAATTTAAATCCTGCATCACAGTTCATCAGAAAGGACACCTGGTTGATCTGCAGTAAAGATGAACTTCAGGATTTTCTTCTGTCTGTACAGCTCATGATATGCTTTGTTGTTCTCTCAGCTGACAGAGAGGAGGTGGATTCAGGGGTGGCGTCTGTCCAGCTGCCCTGCAAAACCACACATCATCTGGCTGAAGATGCTAAAGTGGAGTGGATGGACAGTGGTAATCATAGGGTCCATGTATTTCAAGATGGCCTGGACCAGCCAGATGAACAGAGTAAGGATTACAGAGGCCGAACAGAGATGTATGCAAACCTGGTGAAAACTGGAGACCTCAGTCTGACCCTGAAACACCCCACAGATGGAGACACACAAGTCTACACCTGCACCGTCTACAGCAGGGAGGGAAACATCCTGCTGATGAAACAAGTGAAGCTCTATGTCAGAGGTCAGTGCTGTAGATACATACTGATATCTGAATCAAGTGTTATGAGTGAACTAAAAATGAAGAAATAAATAAAAGAAATGCCACCATCAGAGCATGACAGAAGGTAACACTTGTAACCTAACAACCAGTCACAGCGGGGCAACCCTCCAGGTGATCCAATCTAGCAGTCAGTACTAAAGATCCAGCTCAGAGTTCAGGGCACATTGGTGGGACATTTCTTCAGATGTGCTGGGTTTTGATTTTTTGCTTCTGTCTTTTCTTATTGACAGAATACAAATCCAACAACATAATAATAATCACACTGGGATGCGTCATTGTTGCGATCATCATTGCTATTTATGTGGGCTTTCGCTTGGGTGTTAGCAAATATCGATGGTAGAAGACGGCTAAAAAGAAGGTATGTGATTCTGTATGTCTGTGTGTCTTTAGCAAAAAGCAAACCGCCTTATAGATCAAGCAGTTGAGCTCTAAGTCAGAGAAACACTGGACGCAGGGGTGAGGAGCTGCTGGTTACACAGCAGAGGAGATGATGGAGGGTCACACTCACATGTGTCTGTCCTTATGCTCTGCTCTGTGTCCTTTCTGTTCTTTAGGCAGTGAAAGTGGAGAGGTCGGTCTTCAGGAGGCCACAGTGGAGTGAAGGCAGTCACTACAAATATGTGATGGTCCACGTGTGTCAGTGAAGCCTAAAGTAGACTGATAAACCAGCCTGTTAGACTGAGATCAAAGCAGTTTGTCTTTAATACTGGATCTCATGCTGTCCACTGGCTGCTTTATGCTTCCTACAGTCCAAAGACATGTTTCTTGTCCTGTAGCAGCTGAGATAAGTTCCTGAAGTTAGCATGTTTACGCTGCACTCATGTCACAGTTTAGATAATCTCACTGTTTAACATTTCTATATGATGCTTATTATAAGGTTAGCTGCTGAACTGTGACCAGATGAGAGCATGTTTTTGGGAATATACATATTGGTTTGGTCGTGAGGCCCCTTTGTTGGTGGTACTTACTGGTTTAAACAGCTAACCAATGAAATCAGGTCCACAGCAGGAGCACATGTGGGCCACATTAAAGAAACACTTTATCCTGTATTCGGGAGTGATGATGATAATAATATTAAAGGTGCTGTTTTTATTTTTATCTAATTGGTTTTGTTTGAAAAGGGACCGTGTACGATATTAACACTCTATAACAGAGTTAGCTTAATGCTAATTAGCATCTACATCAGCATCCTTGCCAGGTTACGTGCACTTCTAGCATGTAAAATTTAACAAAGTAGAATTTCCCTGCTCCCAGTGTTTGTGCTCTCCTGCTCCTACATTCCCACCTCCTCTGTCAGCTATTCACATGGTCACGTTAAACTAGCTAACTCTGGCTGTTTCTCAGTATGTGTACTTGTGTTCTTGCCTTGGTCTTTGAATATATGGTAGGAATCCAAAGATTAAGCAGCTCAAAAGATGTTAGTCAAGCTTCACTCTGTGGTTTCATATGTTCAGTGAAGTAATGTGAAAACACAACGGCTGAACTACACACAACGTGCCTGATGATTTAAGAATAGAATAGAATAGAATAATCCTTTAATTGTCCCACAAGGGGAAATTTGGTTGTAACAGCAGCCAGAAAGACACATATACAAACAAACAGTACACAGGGCACAGAACAGAAACATACACAATTTTTCTTACATATTTACATTAAGGACAATGGTTACTATATACAGAGAGTACTGTACTCATTTAACCAATGAGACTTGACAATAAAGTAACTATAACTAAAGTCTGGAGTCTTACTTATGAAAAACTGTGAGCAAAATTAAACTAACATTTCAATAGGAATAAACTTGGAGCAAAAGCCAAAACTATGATCTCTTTGAACTACAACAATACTATGATTAACCTAGAGCAGAGCTATGATAGATGCTGTGTGCTGTGAATTCACTCTAAAGTAAGAGTCCATGGATTGAGCCTGAAGGCTGGAGAGTTCGAGGGCTGGGAACCCGATACGGGGTAACAGCCCATGCAGGAACCCAGAGGTGTGGGGGTAAGTGAAGGGTTAGAAGGGTAACGGAGCCGGGGAGCTCAGAGTCACGGCAATGAAGGGAAACAGATGTCAAAGACAACTCCAGACGCCAACCCAGATTGTGCTGGTCTTTAAAGCCGGCAGCCAAATTACGTCCAGGTACTGTCTGTCTGTGATGACCCGGCGACTCCGCCCAAAGGTGGAATTACTGGTGCTGTGGAAAAAGCCGGCACTCACCCGGACCATGACAAGGGGGAGTAGAGTTTCTATTACAATGTAACTCTGAGATCAGCAGCGTTCCTGTAAACCTATCAAATTTCCACAAACAGATCCTTTGATTATGGAAAATGATATTTACACAACACTCCTCTCCCCACATGTCCTCCCTTTGGAACAATAGTATCGCTGAAATTGGTTTGAGGGTGATGCATTGCTTGTGACTGATTCACTGAACTCCGTGTTTTTTAATCAAATATAAGTTGTACACAAAAGGATTACAGGCAGGCGACTTATGCCATCCCACTGGCACTAAGGCAGTTAACCCTTTATTGACCGGCCCTTCAAATTTACCTGTAAAATGGGCCCGCTGGTGGGCCCATAGTCAATAAAGGGTTAATCTGTAACAGCACATTACATTCAGATGTCAAACTATTAATGCCAAACTTAGCACTTGGAGCTGTAATTTAAATGATGGTTATTTAGGCAGCATGTAAAAAAAACCCCTCTTGATTGCATCCCAATCACTAATACCGAGGATTTCTCTTCCTGACATTCTGTTAGTTACATCAGCAATATTGCACAGTGAAAAAGGTTTCACAATATGCATCATTCTTACAGTGTCAGGAAAATAATTTTACTCATCACAATCATCCTCGCTCTCGCTATCATCAATGTAATCTTCAGCCTGCAACAGCAAACAGCTGTTTGCAAACAGCTTGCAGTGGCTGGCATGGATCCAAGTAGCTTGTTCTTTAACCTTCACCGCCGTTTGTGTGGTCAGCAGGACTTGGAATGGGCCCAGCCACCGCTTTGCCTTCCAATGTTTTCTCCTGAAATCCTTCACCAGTATCCAGTCGCCTGTTCTAAATGGGTGCAGGGGTCCTTCTGCTGGTCTGGGCAGAGCTGCTTTCACTGCTCGATGTACCTGTGAGAGAGTCCTAGAGAGACTTTGACAGTACATAATCATTTCACTGTTGCACAACTCTGTGGACATGCCTGCCCATTTCGGGGGTTCTGCCCCCACTCTGGCAGGTCGTCCATACAACACCTCATACGGGCTGAGGTGTGCTGGGGGTCTGGTCCGTGTCCGCACATACATCAGCACGCGGGGAAGTGCTTTTGGCCACGTGAGGCCAGTTTCTTCACAGCACTTCACCAGCTTGGACTTTAAGGAGCCGTTCATTCTCTCCACAGCACCTCCAGATTGTGGGTGATATGCACAGTGTGTTTGCAATTTGAAACCTAGTCGCTCGCTGATTTCCTTCAATGCCTGGGATCCTATGCCAGTCATCTATCGTTTACTGTCAGAAACCTTGGAGTAGTGCTGGATAGTTCCCTCAAATTAGACAAGCAAGTGGCTGCAGTGGTGAAAACCAGCTTCTACCAACTGTACAAAGCCCTCCCCCGCGCCCCATTCGGCCAATCAGATCACTGCTCCATCCTGCTCCTGCCCGCCTACAGGCAGAAGCTGAAACAGGAAGCTCCAACCCGGAGGGCGGTGCACTGTTGGACGGACCAATCGGAGTCTGCGCTGCGGGACTGTTTTGATCACGCGGACTGGGAAATGTTTCACGTGGCCGCCAGAGACATTGATGAATACACAGACTCAGTCTGTGGATTTATCAGGAAATGCGTGGAAGATGTCGTCCCATCCAGAACAGTCAAATCCTTCCCAAATCAAAAACCCTGGATTAACGGAGATGTTCGCGCGGCACTGGCGGCACGGAACACCGCCTTTGCCTCCGCGAACACATCGGACTACAAACACGCACATTACCAACTCCGGAAGACGATCAAAGCAGCCAAACGTGAGTACAGGGACAGGGTGGAGCAACAGTTTGACAACCCTCGGAGTATGTGGCAGGGACTAAACACGATCGCAGACTTTAGAGGGAAAACCAGCACACCGCAGACCACGGCCTCTCTGTGTGAGGATCTAAACGTATTCTACGCTAGATTCGACACAGCGAACACCATGAGACCGGACAGTGTGCGCACCGCGGATGACGTCAGTGCGCACACTGTGTCTGAGGAGGATGTGCGGAAGTGCTTCAGGAAGGTGAACGCACGCAAAGCTACTGGTCCGGACGGGATTCCCGGCCGCGTCCTCAGGTCATGCGCGGCTCAGCTGGCTGGAGTGTTCACGCACATCTTCAACCTTTCCCTCTCTCTGTCTGTAGTCCCAGCCTGCTTCAAAATGGCCACCATCGTCCCTGTACCCAAATCCTCCACCATCTCCTCATTGAACGACTGGCGACCTGTAGCCCTGACCCCCATCGTAAGCAAATGCGTCGAGAAGCTGGTCAGGGACTTAATCCGCTCTGCACTACCCGACTCACTGGACCCTCTACAGTTTGCATACCGCCACAACAGGTCCACTGATGATGCCATAGCCCTGACACTACACACTGCCCTGTCACACCTGGAGAAGAGAGACACGTATGTGAGGATGCTGTTTGTAGATTACAGCTCAGCATTCAATACCATCGTTCCCTCGAAGCTGGACAGGAAACTGCAGGATCTAGGACTGAGCAGCTCCCTCTGCAGCTGGATCCTTAGCTTCCTGTCTGACAGACGCCAGGTGGTCAGACTGGGCAGCATCACCTCATCCCCCATCACACTGAACACTGGTGCTCCACAGGGGTGTGTACTGAGCCCTCTCCTGTACTCACTCTACACCTACGACTGCACAGCCACTAACAGCTCCAACATCATTGTGAATTTTGCGGACGACACTACAGTGGTGGGTCTTATCACCAACGGTGATGAGACGGCTTACAGGGAGGAGGTCAGCGCCCTGACCCACTGGTGTCAAGACAACCATCTCACCCTCAACGTCGCAAAGACAAAGGAGTTGATAGTGGACTTCCGGAGGTGCAGAGAAGTACACACCCCCATCACCATCAACGGCGCTGCTGTGGAGAGAGTGAGCAGCTTCCGGTTCCTTGGTGTACATCTGGCTGAGGATCTTACGTGGTCAGTACACACAAACAAAACAGTGAAGAAGGCGCAGCAGCGCCTCTTCTTTCTCAGGAGACTGAAAAGATTCGGCATGAGCCCCCGCATCTTCAGGACCTTCTATCACTGTGCCATTGAGAGCATCCTCACTGGATGCATCACCACCTGGTATGGCAACAGCACCGCCTACAACCGCAAAGCTCTCCAGCGAGTAGTGCGGTGCTCTGAACGGATAATTGGAGGTGAGCTTCCCTCCCTCCAAGACATCTACAGGAAGCGCTGCCTGAGGAAAGCGGGGAGGATCATCAAGGACTCCAGTCACCCCAGCCATCAACTGTTCAGACTGCTTCCATCAGGAAGGAGGTTCTGCAGCATCCGGTCCCGTACCAGCAGACTGAGAGACAGCTTTTTCCATCAGGCCATCAGACTGCTGAACACGTCATAGACACCTCAGCTTCACTACTGGAACTTCAACATTATGCACTCCACACTGTATATAAATGCCACTTGTTTTGCACATATTCAACTCTGTATATTTTATATATTTTATTATTATTATTATTATTTTTATTTTTTATTTTTTTTACTATTTAATTTGTAAAAATGTGTATACACACACACACACACACACACACACACACGTAGGAAAATATTTAGTATACACATCCAGAAATGCATACACTATTATATATTGTACATATATTTATTAGTTTCAGGTTGGCCATTCTTGTATTTTGCTCGTTTGTGTTGTTGTGTTTGCACATCTCTGTTGCTTGTGGGGCTTGCACACAAGAATTTCACTCGCATGTGCTGTGCCAGTGTGCCTGCACATGTGATGTGACAATAAAAGTGATTTGATTTGATTTGATTTGATTTGTGCCAAATTTCTAAGGCAATGCCCTACTTACGACATAATGACCTTGAAAAGCTCATTCACGCTCTTGTAACTTCGAGATTGGACTACTGTAATTCTCTTTATTTAGGCCTCCAACTTTTCCTCATCCAATGCCTGCAACTAGTCCAGAATGCCGCAGCACGCCTTTTAAGACATGACCATATCACACCCACCCTCACCAACCTTCATTGGCTTCCCGTCAAATATCGTATCATTTTTAAAATCCTTTTATACACTTTTAAAATTTTAAATAACCTGGCACCCAGTTACTTAATCGACCTCCTTGACCTATACATCCCCACGAGAGCACTCAGATCCTCTAACCAGGGGCTCTTAATGCAAGCAATGCCTCGACTAGGGGGGATCGTGCATTTGCTTTTGCCGCACCAAAACTCTGGAACAGCTTGCCGATTGATGTCCGTGCGTCGGAATCCATCCAATCCATTAAATCACGTTTAAAACCCCACCTGCCTTCCAAACAACTTCGTTTTTAACTTTTCCCCGGTTCATGCTTGTTGTCACGTCACCATTTTAAAACTATTTATTTTGCTGATAATTGTATTTCCTGCTCCTTTACTGCTGTAACCCCGCAAATGCGGTTCGTCTGTGAAGCACTTTGATGTACCTGAGACTTTTAAATGTGCTATAGAAATAAAATTGAAACTTGAACTTGAAACTGGTTCACAAAGTGAGTGCCATTATCACTTGTGATTTTCCCCGGGATACCCCACCTGGGAATGATTTCTGACAGGAGGGCTTTTGCCTCTGCACTGCTGTCTGCACTTTTAGTCGGGAATGCTTCTACCCACTTAGAAAACATGTCCACTACTACCAGACAAAACTTCTTTCCCTCAGCTGGTGTCAATTCAATGAAATCCATAATTAGATTGTCAAAAGGCATATCTGGTGCAGTGTTTTCCTGTACTGGGCGTCCCACATTCTTGGTGGCACAAATGAGACACCTTTTGCAATACCCCTCAGCTGCTGTGGAAAACCCTTTGGTGAACCATAGCGATGTTACAGCTTGTAGCATCCCCTTTGGACACATGGTCTAACCCATGTGCCCATTTTAGAAACCAGGGGAAGAAGTGTTTAGGCAGACATGGGCGGCCATCAGGGGAGCGCCAGACAGATTCAACCAGTGTGCAGCCATGTTTGCGCCTGAGAGTTTTCTCATGGGAGGCAAATTGTATAGCAGGAAGATCAGCGAGGTTAGGTGTGGGCAGCGGTGCCAAGACAAGTTGGAAGGGTAGTCCTCCTTCGGCGGCTGCTTTTATATATATTCATATTCTGTTCCTCAGAAACATTCAGCCTTCTTTACCCAAATGTCATCTAAATAGATGAGTTTTCAGCTGTTTTTTAAACAAGCCACAGAGTCAATGGTGCGTAGAGGCGAAAGTAAATGTGGAATAGCTAGAAGAGCAGTATTGGTAAATCTAAGGATCCAGTTTGGCGAATTAGGATGAAGAATCTTGGTGATATAAGTGTGGCTCTCTCCTCGTCAGGATGTTCTTTTAAAGAAACTGTGTGAAAAGATTCCATGATTATTGGGGGTGGGAGATCATGGTAAGCACAAAAGATTCCCCACACTCCCTTAACCCATGGTCTCTCCCAGAACCTTTAAATGGTGTCTGGACCCCTGGGGAAACATTTGCCCAAACACCTTGGAGAGAACACAGGAAAGAAAGGTAAGTAATCACATCTTGCAATCACTTCTTTGCATCACTTTTATCACTAGATTTTCCACAAACACACTTGCATTAGTTCTCCTTAGTGGTAAACCTTATTTTCTCACAATCACCATTCCTTTTTCCTCAGAGACAGCCACCACATTCCTTGATGAGGAGCAGCTGTGCAGGACCTGGAATAAAGGCTACCAACTGATTTTTAAAATATACAATAAATATTAAATACAAAATTTAACTACTTGTGTGCAAATGTTCTTTTGTGCAAATCTATGTCTAAAGTGCGATGCCAAATAAAGGGCTTCATAAGGTGCTTTTAATAAAGTAAAAGGGGTGCTGTAAAGTGCTATACAGATAATATAAATAATCCTAGCAAGGGAGTCCTCTTCCTTACAGATGGCCAGCAATGTTTCAATGCCACTCTCCAAAACATAATGGCCTCCACATTATGCCATTGGGATTGGGACCTGATGATCCTGTATGCCGTTATGGCCTACAGGGCGACCAAGCAAAGTAATACAGGCTCCACCCCAAACTTCATGATGTTTGGCTTAGAATTGAGCAAGCCAGCGGTCGCAGGTTTACCCCACGATCCAGACAACCAACCCTCAGCTCCAGAGTATGTGTAGCAGATGCGTGAGTGGCTGGAGATAGCCCACCTCATCACCAGGGAAGCCCTGCGTGAGTCATTCACTTGTGCAAAGAGACAATATGACAATAACTGTTTCCAGACACAGTACAAGATTGGAGATAGTGTGTTATCTCATCAAAGGAACAAGGTAAAAAAGTTCCTCCCACTGTATGAAGGACCATTCTTTGTCCTGGGACAATTTGATGACCTAGTTTATCGGATCCAGATGAACCCAAGGTCTAAAGTGAAAGTTGCCCAGCATGACCAGCTAAAGCATTTTCACTGCCGCCAGCCCCTGGACAATACCTGGGTTCTTGATCAAGCCCATCACTGCTCACCTACGGAGTTTCCACCACCAGCTTTAGGATGACCCAGCAGACTGTGATCTGGGTCTGCACAGTCTGTCCTCCACTGCAACTGGCAATGACCCCAGCTTCTCATCCGCCTCAGTTGCAGCCGATCCCGCTGCGATTGTGCTTGTCCCATCATTCCCTTCCCATGTAGACCATGAGAATGGTGGGGGTGTGGTGGGTGAGACCATCTGGGCCAGCAGTTTCAACGACCACCTCACTTAGCTTGGTTTACTTACCATGGACAGTTCCAAGTAGGACAAAAGATTTAGTTCAAGTTTTAAAACTTGGGGACAACATGAGGTCTGTGTATCCATCAGGTGATGGAGCCATGACCTGGTCCCCCTTAGCTTGTGACCTACTGACGGGCAAATACAACAAGGGTGTCCCTGAGAACTCCAGAGCCGCCATGAAGGTACAAGCAGCACAAACACCATCAATCTGAGCTCAGAGCAGCACAATGAGTCCATCTGTTACCCTGCTGATCAATACATGTGTGCGTGCAGGGCTACGCATGGCTGAAAGAGTGCCTCTGCAATGACGAGGGGAAGAAGCAGCTCATTAAAATCAAAGATCTCCATCTGTTGGCCAACAGGCTCAAAATACATTACCTATGGTTGGAAACTATTTTGTGCAACTTTTTTGCATTTACAGTTTTGAGGTATCGATAACCCTCTCAATTTTCTCTAATTAGAAATATATGTAAAAAAACAAAAACAAAAAAACAATTTCAATTTTTTAATAGTTTATTGCACTTTTTTTTTGCTGTTTATGTATTTACTATGGACTTAATGCATACATATTATTAAAGTTTGTGAAATAATGGTTGTATTGATGTATAGCAACTTGAAATACTCCCCAAAATGGCACTACAGCATGTAGAAATATAAAGATAAGCTCTGGCGGACTTGGTTCTATGGTAGGTCTTAAAGGGTTAAATATGCTCAGTAGATTAACTCCAGGTGAGGAGATGACAGCTCCGCCCAGGAAAACTACCAGAAGCTCAAACGGACTATGATAGTAACTGTTAACTCAATGAGTGTTTTCAAATCAGACCTATTTCACAGTAGCTATTTTGATATGAAATGTCAGCTACATGTTATTAATTTCCTAAATCGACTGTCTGCATTTAAATAACTCAGAAGTTCAGTTATAGAAATTAGAAATAAGTAAACTTTTTCCTGTTTATTTATTTCAGGCTGCTATGAAACATGTTTGTGCTCTGATGTGGGTGGCTGTAGCTCAGGTGGCAGAGCAGGTCAGCCACTAATCAGAAGGTCGGTGGTTCGATCCCAGGCTGCCTCCTGGCTGCATGCCAAATATCCTTGGGCAAGATACTAACCCCATGTTTGCCTACTGGTGGTGGTCAGAGGTGGCGCCCGTGTCCGGCAGCCTCGCCTCTGTCAGTGCGCCCCAGGGCAGCTGTGGCTACAATGTAGCTTGCTATCGTGTGTGAATGGGTGAATGATTGGATATGTAAAGCGCTTTGGACTAGATGGACTAGAAAAGCAAATGCAGGCCATTTACCATGTAGTCATTAAAATAAGAAAAACCAACCATTAAAACGAGCTGGCTTTCAGTGCGTGGTCCTCTCTGCTGGAACAGAAGCTGATCATATCTAATGTTTGTTTCCTCAAAGCAGCACAGAGATGTTATTGGTTCATTTTGCATCACAAACAAATTATTGAGGTGCTGAAAGCAGGAACAGTCAAATCTGCACAACTCACAAACTTCTCACGCTCACCTTCCATTCATTACATAAATGCATGAATTACATGAACTTTGTTCACATAAAATGGAAACTTTTTGCAGTGCAAACAGGAACACTTTGACTGACTCGGACACCGAGTCTAAACAGTCTCACTGATTCATACGGTGAGACTGTGAAGTGGTCTGAAGTGTACAACAAATCAAATATACAAATCATCAGATGTCTCTGGTCATAGTTAGAAACTGCTGCGTATTAAAACAGTTTAAAAGCCTTCACATTATTTGGAATTGTGGGAACAGCAGGGTGATGAGTAGAGTGCATTCAGAGTTTTTCTTCCTTCTTTAGGGCTTTTTTAAAAGGATTTTGGCTGTTAAGGAAAATGAACTAAGCATCGCTCACAAACTGAATTAAATGATCATAAAACAATCACTTATGTGGGCGATGTTTGAAACATTAAATTTGATACAGAAATGTTTTAAAATACTGTTTGTGACCTAAACAGATGGGATAAAATGACAATTTTCTTTTTTTTTTCTTTGCCTGACCCGTTTGATTCTTTAACCATCAGAATTGTTGTCTGAAGGCCAACAAAGATAATCAACACGTTTACTTTACCAAGTGGATCATCACAGCCTTGCCATACTGGTCCATTTGATCGACCTTTGATGTTATTATTTATTTATTTTATTTAACTTTCAGTTGTTATAGACGGGGCAGACATGGCCGGCGTATGAAATGACAATTCTGCGGCAGCATCGCAAAAATCCTAAATAAAGGATTACAAATGCTTTTCAACATGCAATGCTGAGCTGTACAGGAAGTCCAGAATAATATTTAAAGGGACAGCAGCAACAAACGTAACTATGCAAGAAGGAGGACATTACAAACAAGCTAAAGTCTTACCTGAAAAACTCTTTATGGCCTGTTTACTTTTCCATGCTTATCATGTTACCACGGCAACCTTAAATGTGTTATGGGGGATTTTGTGTGATAAACCATCACTAATCCCTAATATTTTTGCAGGGAGTTGGCAGCCCTATCAGTTGGGTTGTTTAATATTTCTGCTAAGTACTGTTTAAAATACCAGAATAGGGAGGATGGTGTAGGTTTAAGTTTATTAGACTGATCAGTTTTGCTGAACTATGAAATATTTGGGTGCACTGTCATTTTTGCATACAGGTTTAACAGAATAGCTTTAGTGTTTTGTTTTTTTAAAACAAGAGTACGAACTTACACAAAATGCAACAAAAATATTTTTAAAAACAGTTTTATTGATTATCAAAATAGACTATAGACTATATCAGCAGATATCCAAATTTATGATATCAGTATCGGACATAAAAAAGTGAAATCCTGACATCTCTAAAGCTGACCTCACAGCCCACTGTTCCTTTAGTGGTGCTATAGTTTCAGTCATTGTACAAGTGCACTGTTTATAAGTTTGGGGAAACCAGCAGTCAGCCCAGACTGAAGAAGTCACTTGGATGAGTTACGAATCCTTTCTCCCATTTATCTTCAGACAGAAAGGCCCACAAACAAACAACAACTAAACGCCGCTGCATTAATAACCTGGCTGTGCACTAAAAAGGAGAAAACCCAGCACCCCAGTGATATCCATTGTTCACGACTCAGGGTGATCGTTTGGCACACCCTGGACATGTCACCAGACTCTGTTAGCAGCGCCAACACATAGACAGAGACAACCATTCATGTTCACATTCATATCTGTCTGCAATATAGATTTCCCAACTAACCAGTACACCCAGTAACATAAAGTAAGAAGGAAAAGGTTGATAATTTACATATTCCTTCAGAATTTACTGGAGAAACTGGTGTTTAAAACCTGAGATATAAAAGAGAGTCATAGACTGTCTCTCACCTGCACCACAAACAGTAGGAAGTTATATTTACATATTATTATCACACTTCCTCATTTATCTTGAGGGACAGTCCACAGTGAGACAGTTCCTGTTATTTTTCCATAGCTTAATGCAAACAAGTCCTTTCAAAACTCATATCTACACTGTGTCTCTGTGTCAGGGGGAAATTTGTATCTTAATATTGAAATGCTGAGTACAAAGAGAGAGTGTGTTAGTACAGATGGTTATTTACTGCACAGCTGTCTGCATGAACACCAGAGAAAAACCAGATGTAAGTTTCAAACCTGCAGGCTCATTTCATGTTTGTGTACAGAGGTGCTGTGTGGACCACATTTGAACTGTTGCTTTTTTCTTCTTGGACAATTTTAAACAGATGATCATTTATTAAGAACAATCATATATTTCTTACAGCAGTGTGTGACAAACTAGATATCTGTGTTTAATATAAAGTGCTGCGTGTCCATCAAACACTGAAGAGCTGCTGGATTCATTGTTTCCTCCAAATGACAGAAAAGTCATTTTCATGTGACAGAGCGACGATGCAGTGGAGTCTGTTTCTGCTTCTGCTGATGGGTGAGTGATCATTTTACCAGGGCTCCTGATTGTTTCCACCTGAAATCCTTTAGTTTGATCAGGACTCATTAAACAAATGAACTCTTACTGAGACAATCAAGGATTGACCTGTAAACTGGACAGTTTGATGGGAACATGAGTTTCCTGCTTGTATCAGCAGATATTCAACAGTATTTCTTCTGTTTCAGGTCAGTGTGTCCTCATCACATGTCAGCTGTATGAGTACCACTTTATTAAAGAAGAGATGAGCTGGGATGAAGCACGGGCATACTGCAGAGAGAACTACACAGACCTGGCCCAAGTGTTTGACCTGACAGACATGAGAAGACTTCAAGACTCTGCACAGAATCAAACACAAGCCTGGATTGGACTGTACAACATCACAATAGGAGACAACAGGACGTGGCACTGGTCTCTGCCGGGGGAGGAATACACTGAAAATAAGAGCTGTTGGGCAGCTGGAGAGCCAAATGACCTAAAATACCCTGAAAACTGTGTGAGGACAAGAGACAAGTGGGTAGATGTTCCATGTACTAACATGCATCAGTTCATCTGCTATGACGGTGAGAATGTGTGAACAGTAATATGATGAAATAATATTTAATAATGTTATAATGTAGTTTATAATCTGAGTTATATCACATGTTCCTGAAAGAGGCAGTTTTAAGAATGAGACAAATTAGCTGATAAAGATGTTTTTGTGTTTTTCTGTTGACTCGACAGAAACAATGAAAGACAATAAAACCTTTCATTTGAATGATAAGTCTGTGACCTGGACTCAGGCTCAGAGCTACTGCAGACAGCATCACACTGACCTGGCCAGTGGACTCGATCAGATATACAGTGAAGAGTTTAAGACGCTGCAGAACTCTAAAGCCCCTAAGGTGAACTTGTGGATCGGCCTGTTCAGAGACAGCTGGAGGTGGTCAGATGGGAGTAACTTCTCTTTCAGATACTGGGACATGGACTCATTCAATGATGGACTAAACAACAGGACATGTGCTACGACTCTGTTACAGAGATCAGGAAGATGGAGCTCTGCTGGATGTGACCAAAGAAAGCCTTTCTTCTGCTATGATGGTGAGTTTACACAGATTTATCTCAGCTGTTTGTCCAACAGATGAACTGCTGGAGTCACTGAGAGGATTTAGGTCAGTATGTTTCTTCAGCCACTTATTTCTGCATGTATGTTGAACTTCTGTCACAGGTGAAGATGTTTAGCTGATGGTTGGAACAGAGATTTCTCTGTAGAGCGACTGATTCGTCTGAAGAATCACTGAAATGTTTTCTTGTTCTTCTAGTGAAACTGGACCAAACATCCCGATATTTTAACTCCAGATTTAACTGACTGATGTTGTCTCTGATTTTGTGGCAGATAAATTGATCCTGATCAGCCAAAACAAAACCTGGGAGGAAGCCTTGACTTACTGCAGACAGACACATCATGACCTGGTTTCAATCAGCAACCCTGAGGAGCAGCGATGGGTCCAGGAAAGAGCCAAAAACGCCTCGACTCCTTTCGTGTGGCTGGGACTGCAGTACTCCTGCACTCTGGATTTATGGTTCTGGGTCAATGACAACCTAGTGTGCTATGAGAGGTGGGCTTCAGGGGGAAAGACTGAAGACTGTGACATGTCTGCAGCCATGACCACAGGAGGGCAGTGGGTCAGACAGAGGATAAATGAGAGATTTAATTTTATTTGTATAAAACACTAAAGTTTAAACCTAAAGTCACTTCTTAGCTGCACATGTAGATTTTCTGGGGTGAACTCTGTGTTTCTGCTCAGTGTTTACAGTCTCTGGGTTTGAAATGGGAGAAAAATGACCAACAGATTTTTACCTGCAGCTTAGACATTTGCAGAGAGCAGTCTGTGTTTCATGTCCTCTCCTTTACCAGAGTCAGGAACATCTTGGTTTCTTCCTTCATTGTTGCTGGATTGGTTCATTATTAAACTGTAGCAGGATATTTGTTTTGATTTAGTTCAGATAAGGTGATGGTTTTAATGTTTCTGCTTCATGTGCTGTAAATCTTTGTCTCACACCATTGTATCCTCAGCTTGAATTACAAAGCCTGTCACTAAAAGCAGGTAAAACCATGTTTGTGTCATGACTCCATATGAGCTCTATAATCTGATCATGTTTGTTCATGAAGACAAATAAACCTTCATTTAACCAAGTCTGTCACTGTTACAGCTTTCACATTAGCTAATGCAAACAGCTCCTCTTAATGATAAGACCAGTTAAGAGCAAAGTCAACATGATGCATTTTTACAGCTGGTTCCAAGCCAGTAAAAGCAAATGTGCATCCAACACATGCAATACCACAACTACCTGGATTCACAAGTACAAACCACATACATCATAGTATGTTATATTAACTCCAGCTATCGCTTTCCATGTGGCATTAATGTAATGATGAAATGTATCTTCTGTGTTTAGCACAGGGGGCATGTCCAAATGAAGCCTGTGTTGAGGCCCAAAGAGACCCATAGACCAAAGACAAATGAGGCCTTGTTTCTTTGAAATGATGTCACTGCCTCATTATGTGATTTGAGCTGTTGAAAAGACAAAGATCTAGATCGGAGGTGATTTTAGGAACTTCACAAGTGTGCATGGCCATTGGAGGCAGATTATGGAGCCACCAAAAAGGCAAAAAACATCAGTAGTTTGGAAAATTTTGACGTGCTGATGCCCGGTAATAACATAAATCTTAAATCAGTCTGATAGAGCTTTGTTAGTTAGGAGTGTGTATGTGACATCGGACCTCATATGAGTGCTCTGCAATTGATACATCGTTATGTTTACATGTCACTCGCACTGCGCAAAGTCACGTCGGAGTAACATCTTTTAAAAGTTCATTTTGGACTTCCAATTTTGGTCCACTAAAGGTTTATTTTGTAACACCGGTCAACATTTTCTTTTAATGTCTGTGTTGGTGTCCTTAGGACCTCTGTATGTGGGCTCCTGGGCTAAGAAAAAAGTGAGCAGCTGCTCAGTGGATGTGGAGCAGAAATGTCTCCAGCTTCTCACAGACAGTTTGTAAAACATGAACATCCACAAAGACTGTCGAGGAGATAGTCCAGTTCATACACACTGGCACAAACTTAGAGTCACCGATCACAACCACAGTCACTTCCTCTCAGAAGCATTTCACAATAAAACAGGAAACTTGTAAAAATGAACCATACATAATGTAAATGCTCGTTTAAACTTGTTAAACACACTGTACTCCTTTTAAAAGGCATTTAAAAATTTGTTTGAATATTTTAAACATTATTATTTTACAGTTTATGGTTTCAATGTTTTTAGTATTTCAATACATTTAAATCAATCACGTTTTTAACCTGGTTACAAACAAATAAGGTGATTAATTGAAATTTATTGTGCTATTCTTACATGGTGTATTGTCTGTCTCTGTTACTGTTTGTTTATATTGGATCACTGTAACCACAAATAATTTCCCCTGAGGATCAATAAAGTATTCTGATTCTAAATAAACAAGTTAAATAAAAACAGGTACACACACTGAAAAAATCAATAGGCTAACACATAGCACATCGTGTGTGTTTATAAATAATCTGTATTCTCATGTGTCATACTGATATTTGTAAAAAAAAATAATTACTTATTAATCATTTAAATTTCCTGCACCTTTCATAGACGTCCAATTAACGTCCAAAAAATTACCCAGTTCGAAGTCCAAATGTTGAATGTCATGTTGGCGTCCAGGTTGGGTAATGGTTGGATGGCGTATAAATGTCCACACCTGGTCATTAAAGGATGGACTCAATATAGACATGATGTGGGCATGGATGACTGCAGGCACAGGGAGCACAAGGTTAACACAGGTTGACAAAAGCAAAACATAAAGGCCGATGTTCCACCATGAGGAAGCTGATTTTCTCTCTGATTGGGCGTCTTCAATGTGGACAATCCCCAGTCTTTGAATCAGAAGCGAATGCACCATTGACAGTGTGTTTGGACCACCGTCCCAATCTTCACAGTTAGATGCTTTCCATGTGGCAGTGCATGGTGTGTCTGTTTCTTAAGATGTGATTTTCTCATGCTGTCCACCTGCTGTAGATAGATTATTAGGCCTGCTGCTTCTTCCTTTGTTCTCCACTGGTTTGGAAGGACAACTTTTTTAAGGACACACTGCACAGCAAACTGAGAAATGCCAGGTTTTCAGCCAATGGCTCTTTGCGGATCAACATGTCGGAGAAAGATGCTCTTCTATTGCTGTCAGGCTGCGTTACCTTTAGCACTGTTCGTAGATACGACTAAAGAAAAGACAACAAACAATGTGTTTTTGTGACAGACTGCTTTTTGTGCCTTCTTTATGTTTGAATGGTTCATAGGTCAACGTTCAATGGCTTAGCAAAAACATTCCTATGAAAATGGTCAAGCACAAGGTAGAGTTGGATGTCTCGAGACCGGTCTTGGTCTCGAGACCACTTTTACGTGGTCTTGGTCTTGTCTTGGTCTCACTGTCTCGGTCTTGCTTTCTCAGATCAGTGTTGCCAACTCCTCAGTAAGGAAAATCGCTATTGGCTGTCCTAAAAGTCGCTAGAAGTCGCTAAATGATGTCATCGCCTAATTTGCATAATTGGTCATGCTTGTAAACTACGCTGTAGGAGAGAGAAATAAGTGAGTAAAAAACATCCTAAATGCATTTGGGAATTTATATTTACAACTACAAGTTACATTTCTTTAGCAATTATTGTTTTAATATCATATCATCCCACCCTCCTCCTTTATCCGGGCTTGGGACCGGCAAAAGTGACCACAAATAGGCACTCTGGCAGAGTTACTTTTTTTTTTCTTCCTTTTTTAAGTAGTTTTAAACCACACAAGACTAAGGGTAAAATAAGAAAATTTTAACCATAATGTTGTTAACAAACTACATTACCAATCTAAATGGACCAAAAACAGACAGTAGAAATAAACAGTGGCAATGCGAAAAAATGATGGTCTGGTCCTAATTCAGGCTGATTGGTTTTTTTTTTTTTTTTTCAGACATCCAGGCTGTGCTGGCCTCAGAAAGAGTGGGTCATCTTCATTTTTGTCAAGATTCTCTACAGTTCAGCAACTGTAGCATTTGACTTAAATGAGTACGCAGCTGATGTGCCAAAAAGCTGCAAAACATTGTCAGGCAGCTGGTGCTCATAGCAAGCCTCACCAGACAGCTTCAGTCCATATCGGATGTACAGGATGGAAAAGGCTCTGCAAGAACATCCGATTTCTAAGTTTGCTTTTTACCACACTCATCTGGCTGAATACTCGCTCAACTTCAGCATTTGAGTGTGGCAAGGACAACACAGACACAGCAGCCATTGCAAGTTTTTGAAATGGGTTGATATCAGCTGCATCCCTGTACTTCCAAATCTCACCCCAGAAGTCCATTGTGTTTTACTAAGATGGATGGTATGCCACTGGTGGGCAATCTTATCTATTGCTTCAAGGGAGAAGCCAAGGAGATTAGCAATTTTTTTCCATTTCTCCAGGGCTCTTGTTGTGCTTTAGAGTTTCTTCCACATTGAAAACTGACAATATTGTTCGGCAGTCTCACCCTCAACTCATTAGTAAGGGATATGGTAAAGGCTACACACCGCTTTCTGACATTTTTTTCATCCTCAGGCGCAAGGTGCAACTCAGCTGCTTTCGACTCAAAAAGGTAACCAAGGTATGGTTTGGAACTGATGTATCCCTCTATTGGCTCTTTGAGTACATCAACATTTGCCAGTGGATTCAGCACCCTGCTGCTCACAGACTTGATCAGGCTAACCAAGCTGTAAAGTAGTTGAAGAGGATCTACATGTTCTCCTTCAAAAGCCTTGAAGGTGGTCTGTACCTCTCCCAGCGCTGACTTCAGAAAAGTCATGTACTAGATATTTTGAGGGTCATTGTACATGGAGTATAAAACTTCAGCCATGTAGCAGTGTTCACTGGACTTGATGACTGCAAAATGCAGCCTAAGCTCATCCCACTGGTCCAAAATGCGTGAAACCACAGGTTCAATGGAGAGCCAACGTGTGGCACACACCTTGGTTATCTGTAAAGGTTTCTCCCCACAGTTGATAGTCTCATAAATGGCCTTGTAGGCCTCCCTGCGCTTTGGAGACACTGAAAGCCGTTTATAAGTCTCTTGTACCAAGTACTCCACACTACGGGGTATGGTGTCATTGAAAGCATGACTTACAACAAGCTGCAGAGAGTGGCATACACAGCAAATAAGAACAAGATCTTTGAGGCCATACTCCTCCTTCAGCACTTTATGGACCCCATTGTTAATCCCTGTCATCACAGATGCATTGTCGGTTCCTATCCCCAAGAGTTTGTCTTTTGTAAGACAACACTTCTCAAGGAAACCCACAACAACACGAGCTATAGATCTGGCATCTCCTCCCTCCAACTCAACAAGCCCTAGAAAAGTGGACACAATTGTCTGCTTGGTGTCACTAAAGTACCTTATGACGACCCCCAGATACTTAGAAACACTTATATCTGTGGACTCATCAAGGAGGAGGCTGAAACGCTGATCACCCACATCTGCAACCAACTTTTTCAGAAAGTATGGTGCTAGAACACCATTAATCATTTCTGTGCACTTTGTACTGTGCATTTTGAAATGGGTGGCAGCAGTGGAGTCTGAGAAAGCAGCTCTACATGCCTCTCCAATATAATCACATGCCAGCATGGAACAGTGTTCAGCGATAGCTAATGCCATGGTGGCTTCGGCCTTTTTTGAAGAGTCTGTTTTTTAGTAAGAAACTGCAGTTTCATTTTCAATGGGGCGATCGTGGCTCAAGAGTTGGGAGTTCGCCTCATAATCGGAAGGTTGCCGGTTTGAGCCCGGGCTCGGACAGTCTCGGTCGTTGTGTCCTTGGGCAAGACTCTTCACCCGTTGCCTACTGGTGGTGGTCAGAGGGCCCGGTGGCGCCAGTCTTCGGCAGCCTCGCCTCTGTCAGTGCACCCCAGGGTGGCTGTGGTTACAATGTAGCTGCCATCACCAGTGTGTGAATGTGTGGATGACTGAATGTGTAAAGCGCTTTGGGGTCTGTAAGGACTAGGAAAGCGTTATACAAATACAGGCCATTTACCATTTGGGTGGAACTGTTATAATGCTTTGCCTTTTGAGTATTTTTTTGTGTTAGCATGTGTTTTTTCACATCACTCAGTTTGGCATAGAAATCCGCCTTGCAATACAGGCAGTATGCATGTGTATCATCTCCAATAAACTGCTTCAACCAGCCCTTAAATTCAGGGTTTGATTCCCACTCTTTCCTGTATTTTTGAGTGTACAGTTTAGACTGAGACATGATGAGCTAGCTAGCTAGATGTTTAGCTTATGTCACAGAGAGGCACACACACGATGGAGGAAATGAGCAAGTGACTATGTTGGAATGATGTTTTAGTGCACTTATTTATTTTAGACAAAGAAAAATGAACATTTTTCTTTATGTTTATAAGTGATATACAGCTGAAAGTCAAAGTTCAGCAACCGAACACAATACCTGCTTTAGTTACTGCTCAAATGTACTTTTGCTATCTCCGTTTCTCCACTATTTTCCATTCCTAACCAAAGTGTTGTGTTTTAATGTCACTTTGGGACATGAAGATGCTGAGACTTGGAATTTGTTGAGTTAGGGGAAAATACTTGTAATTCCAAATATGACTCCTTAGTTTAGTGAAAGTCAGCAGCTGATTCAGATTTCATCAGTAAGGGATTTGGGGTGGCTGTAGCTCAGGTGGCAGAGCAGGTCAGCCACTAATCAGAAGGTCGGTGGTTCGATCCCAGGCTGCCTCCTGGCTGCATGCCAAATATCCTTGGGCAAGATACTAACCCCATGTTTGCCTACTGGTGGTGGTCAGAGGGCCCGGTGGCGCCAGTGTCCTCGCCTCTGTCAGTACGCCCCAGGGTGGCTGTGGCTACAATGTAGCTTGCCTGTGTGTGAATGGGTGAATGACTGAATGTAGTGTGAAGCGCTTTGGGGTCCTTAGGGACTAGAAAAGCGCTATACAAATACAGGCCATTTACCATTTACCATCCAGGCTGATCCACATTGTAAAATGAACACCAGGGTGTCCTTCTGTCTTTACAGCTCATGTTGTACTTTGTTGTCCTCTCAGTCTACAGGGTGGAGGTCAATTCAGGGGTGGAGTCTGTCCAGCTGCCGTGCAATAGCAGAGACTTCTTGACTGAAAATGGTAAAGTGAAGCGGGTAAACAATGCTGACAATAAGGTCCACATTTATCAGAACAGCTCCGACCAGCCTCAAGAGCAGCACCAGTTTTACAGAGACCGAACCAAGATGAAGAGAAATCCACTGAAATCTGGAGACCTCAGTGTCAATTTGACATACCCCTCAAAGAGAGATGAAGGCATGTACACCTGCAATGTCTACAGCAGGGAGGGATACATCATATTAAGATACTGCTCTCTTTCTTTTTATTTGCTGTTTGGTTGCACTGAAGATAGTTCAGGGGAAGATTAAAAAACACACATTAAAAGCCAAACATCTCCCAACTGCT
The DNA here is from genome assembly GCF_041146795.1 of Maylandia zebra. Taxonomy (NCBI): domain Eukaryota; kingdom Metazoa; phylum Chordata; class Actinopteri; order Cichliformes; family Cichlidae; genus Maylandia; species Maylandia zebra. The sequence goes on along the minus strand of NW_027490031.1, from coordinate 310,139 downwards.
ACAAGATTTTCTGTGATGTACCTGGCTACCAAGGTAACAAGACCAGCAAAGCACATTTGCTTTGGTCTTTTACAGACATTCAGAAAAAGTTTAACAGAACAGTCACCATGCCGCATAAACAATGCTAGATAATGTAAGAATGTGAGCTCAAGTAATTCTGAATTAGTATGGAGGCAGCCAAAAGGCAAACTTAAAGTGAGGTTTTCATTATAAGGATGTTAGGAACGAAAAGGTACACAAAAGCCCATGGGGGGAACACTGAAAACCATGAAGTATAAGAACATTCACTGGGACATACAGGCTAATGGAATAGTAACAGTACAGAGCCGGAAACAGTAAAAAGACAAGGAACACCGCTGTTATAGGGGCTTCCATCCAGCCAGCCAGGTCGTACTACCACAGAAAAGGGCAGAATCTTGAAATTTTCCATCACAGATAATGAGATGACATTTGATTTAACAGGGTTAAAGGGAAATAATGTATATTTCAAAACTGATGATTCACAGTGAGGCAGCTCTTAATTTATTGTCAGTCAGCAGCTGTCTGATTCAATTCAATTTTATTTATATAGCGCCAAATCACAACATAAGTCGCCTCAAGGCGCTTCATAGATACAGAGAAAAACCCAACAATCATATGACCCCCTATGAGCAAGCACTTTGGCGACAGTGGGAAGGAAAAACTCCCTTTTAACAGGAAGAAACCTCCGGCAGAACCAGGCTCAGGGAGGGGCGGGGCCATCTGCTGCGACCAGTTGGGGTGAGAGAAGGAAGACAGGATAAAAGACATGCTGTGGAAGAGAGACAGAGGTTAATAACAGATATGATTCAATGCAGAGAGGTCTATTAATACATAGTGAGCGAGAAAGGTGACTGGAAAGGAAAAACTCAATGCATCATGGGAATCCCCCGGCAGCCTACGTCTATTGCAGCATAACTAAGGGAGGATTCAGGGTCACCTGGTCCAGCCCTAACTATATGCTTTAGCAAAAAGGAAAGTTTGAAGCCTAATCTAGAGATAGTGTCTGTCTCCCGAATCCAAACTGGAAGCTGGTTCCACAGAAGAGGGGCCTGAAAACTGAAGGCTCTCCCTCCCATTCTACTTTTAAATACTCTAGGAACAACAAGTAGGCCTGCAGAGCGAGAGCGAAGTGCTCTAATAGGGTGATATGGTACTACAAGGTCATTAAGATAAGATGGGGCCTGATTATTTAAGACCTTGTATGTGAGGAGCAGGATTTTGAATTCAATTCTGGATTTAACAGGAAGCCAATGAAGGGAAGCCAAAACAGGAGAAATCTGCTCTCTCTTTCTAGTCCCTGTCAGGACTCTTGCTGCAGCATTTTGGATTAGCTGAAGGCTTTTCAGCGAGTTGTTTGGACATCCTGATAATAATGAATTACAGTCGTCCAGCCTGGAAGTAATAAATGCATGAACTAGTTTTTCAGCGTCACTCTGAGACAGGATATTTCTAACTTCAGAGATGTTGTGCAAATGGAAGAAAGCAGTCTTACATATTTGTTTAATATGTGCGTTGAAGGACATGTCCTGGTCAAAAATGACTCCAAGGTTCCTCACAGCGTTACTGGAGGCCAAGGTAATGCCATCCAGAGTAAGAATCTGGTTAAATACCATATTTCTAAGCTTTTCAGGGCCGAGTACAATAACCTCAGTTTGATCTGAATTAAGAAGCAGAAAGTTAGCGGCCATCCAGGTCTTTATGTCTTTAAGACATTCCTGCAGTTTAACTCATTGGTGTGTGTTATCTGGCTTCATGGACAGATAGAGCTGGGTGTCATCTGCATAGCAGTGAAAATGTATGCTATGTCTTCTAATGATACTGCCTAAGGGAAGCATGTATAATGTAAAGAGAATTGGTCCTAGCACTGAACCCTGTGGAACTCCATAATTAACCTCAGTGTGTGAAGAGGACTCTCCATTTACATGAACAAATTGGAGACTATTAGATAGATATGATACAAACCACTGCAGTGCAGTACCTGTAATACCTACAGCATGTTCTAATCGCTCTAATAGGATATTATGGTCGACAGTATCGAACGCTGCACTGAGGTCTAGCAGGACAAGCACAGAGATGAGTCCACTGTCAGAGGTCATAAGAAGATCATTTGTAACCTTCACTAAAGCTGTTCCTGTGCTGTGATGAGCTCTGAAACCTGACTGAAACTCTTCAAATAAACCATTCCTCTGCAGATGATCTATTAGCTGTTTGACAACTACTCTTTCAAGGATTTTTGATATGAAAGGAAGGTTGGAGATTGGCCTATAATTAGCTAAGACTGCTGGGTCTAGAGATGCTTTTTGAGTAAAGGTTTAACTACAGCTAGCTTGAAGGCCTGTGGTACATAGCCGATCATTAGAGATAGGTTGATCATATTTAAGATCGAAGAATTAATTAATGGCAGGACTTCTTTGAGCAGTTTTGTAGGAATGGGGTCTAAAAGACACGTTGATGGTTTGGAGGAAGTAATTATTGAAGTTAACTCAGAAAGATCAATTAGAGAAAAAGAGTCAAACTTAACATGAATGGTACTAAGAGTAGCTGTAGATAATATTACATCTGTGGGATGATTATTGGTAATTTTTTCTCTAATGATAAAAATTTTATTTGTGAAGAAGTTCATGAAGTCATTACTAGTTAACGTTAAAGGGATGGTTGGCTCAACAGAGCTCTGACTGTTTGTCAGCCTGGCTACAGAGCTGAAGAGAAACCTGGGGTTGTTCTTATTTTCTTCAATCAGTGATGAATAGTAAGATGTTCTGGCTTTTCGGAGGGCTTTCTTATAAAGCAGCAAACTATTTCTCCAGGCTAAATGATGATCCTCTAAATTTGTGACACGCCATTTCCTCTCCAGATTACGAGTCATCTGCTTTAGGGTACGTGTTTGAGAATTTTACCACGGAGTCAGGTACTTCTGATTAGAGACCTTAGTTTTCACAGGAGCTACAGTATCCAGAGTCGTATGTAGTGAGGAGGTGAAATTATTAACAAGATAATCGACCTCTGTTGGGGTAGCGTTCAGATAGCTGCTCTGCTCTATGTTGGTACAGGGCATTGAAGATGATAACAGTGGGTGGATTATATTCTTCAACTTAGTTACAGCACTTTCAGAAAGACATCTACTGTGATAAAGTCTACTCTTCACTGCTGTGTAATCAATTATTGTAAATGTAAATGTTATCAGGAAATGATCAGACAGGAGAGGGTTTTCAGGAAACACTGTTAAATGTTCAGTTTCTATGCCATATGTTAAAACAAGGTCTAGAGTGTGATTAAAGTGGTGGGTGGGTTCTTTTACATTTTGAGAGAAACCAATTGAGTCTAATAACAGATTAAATGCCATGTTGAGGCTGTCATTTTTAGCATCTACATGGATGTTAAAATCACCCACAATAATTATTTTATCTGAGCTGAGAACTAAATTAGATAAAAAGTCTGAGAAATCAGACAGAAACTCTGTGTAAGGCCCAGGTGGACGATAGATGATAACAAGTAAGACTGGTTTCTGAGTTTCACAGCTGGGGTGGACAATGTTAAGCATCAGGGTTTCAAATGAATTAAAAGTCTGTCTTGGTCTTTCATTAATTAATAGGCTGGTGTGAAAAATTGCTGCCACACCGCCCCCTCGGCCTGTGCTTCGAGATTTCTGGTAGTTAGAATGACTCGGGGGTGTTGATTCATTTAAACTAACATAATCATCCTGCTGCAACCAGGTTTCTGTAAGGCAGAGTAAATCGATTTGTTGATCAATTATTAAGTCATGTACTAACAGAGACTTGGAGGAGAGAGACCTCCATCCATCCATCCATCTTCATCCGCTTATCCGAGGTCGGGTCGCGGGGGTAGCAGCCTAAGCAAAGAGGTCCAGACCTCCCTCTCCCCAGCCACCTCCTCCAGCTTGTCCGGGGGAATACCAAGGCGTTCCCAGGCCAGCCGAGAGATATAATCTCTCCAGCGTGTCCTGGGTCTGCCCCGGGGCCTCCTCCCGGTGGGACATGCCTGGAACACCTCGCCCAGGAGGCGCCCAGGGGGCATCCTTGCCAGATGCCCGAACCACCTCAGCTGGCTCCTTTCGATGTGGAGCAGCAGCTGCTCTACTCTAAGCCCCTCCCGGATGGCCGAACTTCTCACCCTATCTCTAAGGGAGAGGCCAGCCACCCTTCGGAGGAAGCTCATTTCCGCCGCTTGTATCCGCGATCTCGTTCTTTCGGTCACTACCCACAGCTCGTGGCCATAGGTGAGGGTAGGGACGTAGATCGACCGGTAAATTGAGAGCTTCGCTTTTACACTCAGCTCCCTCTTCACCACGACGGACCGGTGCAGCGTCCGCATTACTGCAGCCGCAGCCCCAATCCGTCTGTCGATCTCCAGCTCCCTTCTCCCATCACTCGCGAACAAGACCCCGAGATACTTGAACTCCTCCACCTGGGGCAGGAACTCATCCCCGACCCGGAGTGGGCACTCCACCCTTTTCCGGCTGAGAACCATGGCCTCAGATTTGGAGGTGCTGATCCTCATTCCCGCTGCGTTACACTCGGCTGCGAACCGCTCCAGTGCGAGCTGGAGGCCCTCACCCGATGAAGCCAACAGAACCACATCATCCGCAAAAATCAGAGATGAGATTCTGAGGCCACCAAAGCGAAAGCCCTCCGCCACTTGGCTGCGCCTAGAAATCCTGTCCATAAAAATTATGAACAGAACCGGAGACAAAGGGCAGCCCTGGCGGAGCCCATCACCCACCGGGAACGAGTCCGACTTATTGCCGGCAATGCGAACCAAGCTCTTGCAACGGTTGTATAGGGATTGAATGGCCCGTAGCAATGGGCCAGACACCCCATACTCGCGCAACACCTCCCATAGGACGCCCCGAGGGACACGGTCGAATGCCTTCTCCAGGTCCACAAAACACATGTAGACTGGTTGGGCAAACTCCCATGCACCCTCAAGTATCCTCGAGAGGACAAAGAGCTGGTCCAGTGTTCCGCGACCAGGACGAAAACCGCATTGTTCCTCCTGTATCCGAGGTTCGACTAGCGGACGAACCCTCCTCTCCAGCACCCTGGCATAGACTTTCCCGGGGAGGCTGAGGAGTGTGATCCCCCTGTAGTTGGAACACACCCTCCGGTCCCCCTTCTTGAAGATGGGGACCACCACCCCGGTCTGCCAGTCCACAGGTACTGCCCCTGATCTCCACGCAACATTGCAGAGACGTGTCAACCAAGACAGCCCTACAACGTCCAGAGCCTTCAGGAACTCGGGGCGGACCTCATCGACACCAGGGGCTCTGCCACCAAGGAGTTGTTTAACTGCCTCAGTGACCTCGCCCCCGGAAATCGGTGGGTCACACCCCTCATCCCCAGACTCTGCTTCCTCCCCGGAAGACGTGTCAGTGGGATTAAGGAGGTCCTCGAAGTATTCCTTCCACCGCCCGACAATTTTCTCAGTCGACGTCAACAGCGCTCCGCCAGCACTATACACAGTGCAGGTAGAGCACCGCTTTCCCCTCCTGAGACGCCTGACGGTTTGCCAGAATCTCTTCGAGGCAGTCCGAAAGTCTTTTTCCATGGCCTCTCCGAACTCCTCCCACACCCGAGTTTTTGCTTCAGCCACTGCCCGAGCCGCATTCCGCTTGGCCTGTCGATACCTGTCGGCTGCCTCCGGAGTCCCACAGGCTAACCAAGCCCGATAGGGAGAGAGACCTAATATTTAATAATCCACATTTCACTGTTTTACTCTTTGGTTCAGATGTGGATACTGTATTGTTCTTTCTTTGTGATTGTTTATGTTTAAGTTGTTTGTTGCTGGTTTTTAGTTTGTTTTTTGTCTGTTTGGGAGCTGACACAGTCTCTGTGGAGATGGGTTTTTGGGGGGGTAGCAGGTTGTCTTGTGTCTCCTCTGCAGGGAGAGTTCAGGTCCAGGATCAAACAGGGGACATCAGGAACAGAAGCAGCTCCATTGATCCGACTCCTCTGATGGCTGATCAATCAGTTTGATCTGTGTGTTCTTTGATTATTGATCAGTGATGTCAGAGTGGAGTCAGTGTGATGTTGTTGTTGTGTGTTTGAGACTTTTAGTGTCCATGAAGGTCTCTGCTGCCGTAGATCCTCTGAACTGTGACAGAGGTCTCACTCTGGAGGAAACTCTCAGCACTTTCCAGCAGCTCCTCCATCATGGAGGACGTTCCCTCACTGTAACAGGTGGAGGAGAGAGGAGAGGAAGCACAGGTGGATTCTCTGAGGAAGAGGAGCGTTCCTACAAACCACATGATCACATGACCAGAGGGGCGTGGGCTTCAGTGGTAGTAATAAAGGAACAGTCCACATGTTCCACTTTGAGACGGCACACTAACAGACCACCACTACCCAGTTTACTACTGGCTAATGTGCAGTCTCTGGAGAAAAAGCTGTGCGAGCTTCGGGCACGGATCTCGTTCAAGCGAGAGATGTGATCTGCCTCACAGAAACCTGGCTATCGGACAAGGTACCGGACTCCGCAATACAACTACTGGGGTTCTCCGTGCATCGCGCGGACAGGTCACAGGATCTTACTGGGAAAAGCAGAGGCGGTGGTGTGTGTTTCATGATCAACAATAGCTAGTGTGATTACAGGATGTAATCTCTTAAGACTGTAGAGATGACAGGGACTTCAGGAGACATCCCTCAACTCTGCTCCCCCTCACCATATCAGACAGCCCTGTGTCAACTGTGTACAGGATGTGAGCCAACTATTCCAGAAACAGAAGCCCAGGAAAACCCCCGGACCAGATGGCGTCTCACCCTCCTGCCTCAAAACCTGTGCTGAACAGCTGGCTCCCATCTTTACTCGCACCTTCAACAGATCCCTGGAGCTGTGTGAAGTTCCCTCCTGCTTCAAACGCTCCACCATCATCCCTGTTCCCAAGAAACCCACCATCACAGGACTGAATGACTACAGACCTGTCGCCTTGACATCTGTGGTCATGAAATCCTTCGAACGACTGGTGTTAGCCCATCTGAAAGACATTACAGGCCACCAGCTGGACCCTCTGCAGTTTGCCTACCGGGCAAACAGGTCGGTGGATGATGCAGTGAACATGGGGCTGCATTACATCCTGCAACACCTTGACCGCCCGGGAACTTATGCCAGGGTCCTGTTTGTGGACTTTAGTTCGGCTTTTAACACCATCGTGCCTGAACTTCTTTCCTCCAAACTCTCCCAGCTCAGCGTGTCACCAGCTACCTGTCAGTGGATCACCAGCTTCCTGACAGACAGAAAGCAACAAGTGAGGCTGGGGGAGATCACCTCTGAAACCCGGTCCCTCAGTATTGGTGCCCCTCAAGGATGTGTCCTCTCACCACTACTGTTCTCCCTCTACACTAACGACTGCACCTCCAAGAACTCGGCTGTCAAACTCCTAAAGTTTGCAGATGACACCACTGTCATTGGCCTCATTCAAGATGGCGATGAGTCTGCATACCGGCAGGAAGTTGAGCGACTGGCACTCTGGTGCAGTCAGCACAATCTGGAGCTGAACACTCTTAAGACTGTAGAGATGACAGTGGACTTCAGGAGACATCCCTCAACTCTGCTCCCCCTCATCATATCAGACAGCCCTGTGTCAACTGTGAAGACCTTCAAGTTCCTGGGTACCACCATCTCCCAGGACCTGAAGTGGGAGACCAACATCAACTCCATCCTCAAAAAGACCCAGCAGAGGATGTACTTCCTGAGACAACTGAGGAAGTACAGTCTTCCACAGGAGCTGCTGATCCAGTTCTACACTGCAGTCATTGAGTCTGTCCTGTGCTCCTCCATCACAGTCTGGTATGGTGCAGCCACTAAACAGGACAGGAGCAGACTGCAGCGGACTGTACGGGCAGCAGAAAGGATCATCGGCACCCCCCTGCCCTCCATCCAGGATCTGTACCTCTCAAGAACCAGGAAACGGGCAGGGAAAATCATCACAGAACCCTCACACCCTGCACACAGACATTTTGATCTGCTGCCCTCTGGCAGACGGTACAGAAGCCTGCAGACCAGGACCACCCGACACAGGAACAGTTTCTTTCCCCTCGCCACCTCCCTTCTTAACAGTTGACCTGTCACACTGCTCCCACTGCCAGACTGCAACGGCACCTTATGTACATTTTGTAGTATTCATTCCACCTCATCCATTTCTGTATTTTATGTATATAAGTTTAGATTCGTTATTTATAGTTGGTTTACACAGCTTTGTGTATGTATGTGTAATGTGTATATATAGACACTTGTGTGTGTGAGATTTACATTGCTGTGCTTGAGAGCCACCATCTACCGGAACCAAATTCCCTGTATGTGTCTGCACATATACTTGGCCAATAAACACGATTCTGATTCTGATTCTGATTCTGATTCTGATTATGCGAACGTGCACCCTGTCAAATGCTTCTGCTCACCGGATCTGGAGTACCTGATGATTAAGTGCTGGCCATTCTGGCTACCGAGGGAATTTACAGCAGTGATTATTACGGCTGTTTACATTCCCCCACAAGCCGACACTGACCGAGCACTCAGGGAACTGTACAGCGCGATCAGCAGTGAGGAAACCGCACACCCAGAGGCAGCGTTTATCACGACTGGGGACTTTAACAAAGGAAACCTGAAGAAAGTTTCACCAAAACTCCATCAACACATCCATTTCAACTCTCGTGGAGACCGGCTACTTGACCACTGCTACATTTCCTTCCAGGATGCATACAAAGCCCTCCCCCACACCCCATTCGGCCAATCAGACCACCGCTCCATCCTGCTCCTCCCCGCCTACAGGCAGAAGCTGAAACTGGAAGCTCCAACGCTGAGGGTGGTGCACCGTTGGTTGGACCAATCAGAGTCCACGCTGCGGGACTGTTTTGATCACGCGGACTGGGAAATGTTTCACGTGGCTGCATTGATGAGTACACAGACGCAGTCTGCGGCACATGGGCACAGCACTGGCGGCACGGAGCGCCGCTTTTGCCTCCGCGAACACATCGGATTACAAACATGCACATTACCAACTCCAGAAGACAATCAAAGCAGCCAAACGTGAGTACAGGGACAGGGTGGAGCAACAGTTTGACAACCCTCGGAGTATGTGGCAGGGACTAAATACAATCGCAGAATCGCGGAAAACCAGCACACCGCAGACCACGGCCTCTCTTTTTGAGGATCTAAACGTAATTCTACGCTAGATTCGACACAGCGAACACCATGAGACCGGACAGTGTGCGCACTGACGTCATCCACGGTGCGCACACTGTCCGGAGGAGGATGTGCAGAAGTGCTTCAGGAAGGCTACTGGTCCGGATGGGATTCCCGGCCGCGTCCTCAAGTCATGCGCGGCTCAGCTGACTGGAGTGTTTACACACATCTTTAACCTTTCCCTCTCTCTGTCTGTAGTCCCAGCCTGCTTCAAAATGGCCACCATCGTCCCTGTACACAAACTCTCCACCATCTCCTCATTGAACGACTGGTGACCTGTAGCCCTGACCCCCATCGTGAGCAAAGGGCAAGGGACTTCATCTGCTCTGCACTACCCGACTCACTGGACCCTCTACAGTTTGCATACCGCCACAACAGGTCCACTGATGATGCCATAGCCCTGACACTACACACTGCCCTGTCACACCTGGAGAAGAGAGACACGTATGTGAGAATGCTGTTTGTAGATTACAGCTCAGCATTCAATACCATCGTTCCCTCGAAGCTGGACAGGAAACTGCAGGATCTAGGACTGAGCAGCTCACTCTGCAGCTGGATCTTTAACTTCCTGTCTGACAGACGCCAAGTGGTCAGACTGGGCAGCATCATCTCATCCCCCATCACAATGAACACTGGTGCTCCACAGGGGTGTGTACTGCGCCCTCTCCTGTACTCACTCTACACCTACGACTGCACGGCCACTAACAACTCCAACATCATTGTGAAGTTTGCGGACGACACTACAGTGGTGGGTCTTATCACCAACGGTGATGAGACGGCTTACAGGGAGGAGGTCAGCGCCCTGACCCACTGGTGTCAAGACAACCATCTCACCCTCAACGTCGCAAAGACAAAGGAGTTGATAGTGGACTTCCGGAGGTGCAGAGAAGTACACACCCCCATCACCATCAACGGCGCTG